>NC_135506.1:12638282-12778794 GCF_052857255.1 Amblyomma americanum
CATCTTATTTTCCTTTATCTAATGGTTACATCTCCTCACATTCCATCGTCTCAATTATAATGCCCGTGGGCCCTAATATATGAAAGCTTTTACGAGTGCTGTGCACGTTTAACTCAGTGGTGGATATAATGAGACTTTGCCCAAAGCTCAAATTTAGAGATACTAGGCAGCTAGAAGGCCACCTGTTGGCAGCCTTTTTAATATATATAAATAAACATTCCACCCTGTAGCAATAAGACAATATATTTCATTTATTTCACTGCACTAAAATATACTAACTAGTATTTTGCACCTCTAGCTGTTTTTGAGGTGCTGTACTGAGTCTGCGTTGTCACTGTGTTCCTGCTGACCAAGCATAGTTGGCTTGCGTGCTTGTTTTGCTTCCTCTACATACACATCTAGGTCCTAGAAGAAATGGGAAAAATGAAGTGCTTGTTCAGCACACTGACAAAACGTGCTCACAAATCAGATTCTCTCTGTTTCGATTATACAAGTGATCAACTAATGTCATGCACTTTCCACAAGTGATACTTCAAAACATGTTTTCACACAATATAAAAGGCAAGCATGTGCAGGCAAAGAAAATCCAATTCACACAGAAAAATCAAATGCTTGGTTCAAGCATCTCAAAATGTCACATTGACAAAAATACGATCTGTAATGCAACCAGAACTTAAGACTACAAAAGGAACCCAATCTAATGCTCGCCTTGAAATCGGCGCAAATTACTGCAATGCACATATTCTATAAAATACTTTAAATGGGATTAACATTTTCCAATGTGGCTGCACTGATCAGAGTTCACCTGAATTCAGTTCCCTGTGTACTCACATATTATGAAATCAGGTGCCATACTTCCACCTTTGAGCACCAGTTAACAATATGCTGAGAGGGAAGGAAGTAATACGTTTTCTTACATGGTTTTTGTGACAAATGCCATGCAAAGCACATTTCACGCAAGAGATTTCCTGAACAATGAAGACTGTTATCATAGTTTTCCGTGTTGCGAAAAGTGTGAAAAACAAAATGAAGATGCCTTCACTGACACACATACCAAAGCGTTAAATAAGTGCAAAAAAGCTGTAGAGTTAATAGATGGCCTCAATTTCTCATACCGTTTACCACTGCTACCTGGCAGGAAGGCAAGCAAACCATGTTTCCTGGCAAGTTGTCATTACCATAACTGCGACTACTGTTAGGCACACTAAATGGTGTTGCATGAACCCAGAAAAGATTACGAGATAATGAGCAAAGTGCAAGCAAGCGCGGTAAGTATACGCAGTCAGCAGCGAAAGTTTCCAGAACGCGTTGGCTGAGCAACATATTTATTGCAGAACTGCCTCAAAACCCAGTCACTTGCTGCCGATACCAACATACGGAGCAAGATGTACACTCACGCCTGCATGCATATCAGGCAAGTGGCTAGTGTGATGGCACTGAATTAAATGTTTTTCTGCACACTTGCATCTTGTTCACTTTCGTTGCTGGCTGTACACAGTCAACTTATGTAAGAACTTACAGCAAGGGGTTTGTACAGCTGGTGAACACACTGTGCTCCTGCAAACATGGAGAGCATTGCTGCTGCAGCGAACCGCAAATACGGAGGCCAGCCAAGTCCGTATGGCATCGTGGAAATAGCCTTATCTATACAAGATGCCACACGTCACAGAAAAAAAGAACAAAGAAAAGGCATTAAAGTTGAGTGACTAGCTTATATCGAGTGAATACTACAAGTTTGCAAAAGACCCGTCAAACCACAGAGGCCAAGATACTTACAACCAAGGTACAAAGCAGCGCATTTTCCTAATGAGCAAGTATGAGCACTTTTGAAGCCTATATTTTGATGAAGCTTGTCCTGTGGAATCTTTTCTGTTTCCTTATTATTCACACTACACAGCGTAACTATACTGTGCTTTGTTTGTGCACTAACCAATTTTAAAATTATCAATTTCACTCCCTCAGCCGGAGAGGTTTCTACAGGCGAAACCTGTGTTTGCTATTTATATTAGTTTTATTCATACAAAACTCTGTGGCACTAAGGCACTGGAGCAGGTGAGTTGGAATGGCACAGAAACACAGACAACATGCAAAAAAAAAAATAAGGCACAGTAAAAAAATAACAAAAAAGAAAATCGCATTTCATCAGCTAGAAAAAGCTGAAGCGGTGTTCTCACAATGCTACGTGGGCATCAGCATCAGTTGTTGCAGGGGTCATGAGTAGGTGGTTTAATGAGGCACGTAACCAGTTAATTTCTTTCGATTCACTCGACACACTGGCCTCATGCCATAAGTAGGTCTCATGGTTGATCCTGTGACCTTGCTATGCAGTGCCACTTCATGCACATGATGCCTCTAAGAAAAGGGGGAGAAGGGATCTTTGTTGACGCTGTGAAAACAAAAATACTCAGTACTTGTATCCGCTGCATGAGCCAGAAATGCAACAAAGGATTTTTTTTCCCATGAAAGCAGACCTCTTTCAGATCATTTCATGCCATATGTCAAGTTTTTAGAGTCATTTCAGGTAGGTGGTATACTAGCTTGATGCAGTTAAGCTTCTCAATTTCAGTAAAGTTGTAACGTGCAGAGCTGCAGCTACAGCCTGCTCTTTTTCCAGTAGCAACTCTAAACCAATAGCATCCTGCTACCTAAGACCACAGCATTATTATGCAAAGCAAATGCCAAATGCAGCAAGGTAAGGATACTGGTCATTAAATGTACAATCAAAAGAAAAATTCATCTAGTGCAAAACACTTGCAAATAAACTTCAATGCAGGTAAAACAATGACTGCCAGTAACTGCTGTTCAATCATACTGCTCACCTCACGAACTCTGCTCCATATCAACAATGTTCTGGGCTTGTCTCCTCTTAAACGTTCTGTCTGGAAGTTTGCAAGGACAGAATGAGAATGGGTCAAAGCAAGGAACTTCATAAAATAGTAGAGTATTGCGCAGGCATGACTCCTTGTGACATGAAGTTGTTTGTGTAATGCTAACAGTGAGTAAGCTATACTCTCAAATGAACACACAAAGCAGTGCCATGTAGGTAAACAGATTACAACAATTAATACCGAGTGAGTGTCTCACATAAGATGTTCCGCTATATTTAGAAACATGCTTTTTGAGTCAGGAGAGAATTTTTTCAGCACAGCATCGTCATCGATGTAGCGCATCAGAATACAGCTAAGACATGCTAACTATTAGGCTGGTTAACTAATATTTAGTTAACTTTTAAACTATTATTGTTAGGCTCCTTATTTATTGAGAGACGTGCAGCCCACCATAAGCAATATCTATATCAGTTTTCAGAATTTTGAAAACGCAGTTACCCTCGGCACTGTGGCCCAAAAACTTTTGGCTCTTTCCCCGTGTTACGTGCAATGGAGGGGTTGCTTTGCCTAAAAGCTTTTCAAAAGAGCATGTATTTTGGTGCGATGCAAGCAAAATTGCCAAGCCACAGCACCGAGCGCAACTGTGTTTTCTAAATTCTAAAATCTGATACTAATATTGGTTACGGCAGGCTGAACGCCTCTCAATAAATAAGGGGACTAACAGTAGCAGTTAAAAAGTTAACTATGCAATATTAGTTAAGCAACCTACTAGATGGCACATCTTAGCTGTATTTTGATGTGCCACATAGCTAACAATGCTACGTTGAAAAAATCAGTCTTCTAAAAAGGCCTATTTTTAAATTTGCTCAACATCTTAAGTGAAACACTTCATATGTCTAAAGAAACATACTTGCAGGCATGTGGAAATTACAATGCCCACAGCAGTACTACACACTGCATCCTACAAAACGGAAATGTACAGTCTACCATAACTGTTACGGTGTATAGTTTCTAACAAGGTTGGTCAGACATAATATTTGAAAGAATGTAGAGTTAAAACAACACATAGAAAAGAAGAGCCATCGTCGTCTCTGTGTTGTTGTAACGCAATGTTTTCGTTCGTTTTTTGTCTCTGTGCCAAAGCACTTTATTCAGTGCAATCTTCAATATGTTGCATCTGTTTATTGAAAGATACTTAGAATCTGTCCAAGCTTGAGAAAACATAAGCAGAGCTATTTTGAAACCGGAAATATTAGCCCGTTTTCCAAGTGCAATGTAATACACAGGTCTTTGAAGTAGCACTTATGTATATGTCTATCATAGCCAGTAATAACAAAGTTCAAGACAAAGGTACAAGAAAATCTGCCAGACAGCAGCATACTAATGAAGTGTGTATACACTGTACAAGTATGCATTAAAATGCAAACACGCTGAACAAGAATATCCAGTTTTATGCACGCTCTCTCTCTCTCACATGTCACGCTGTTCACTGCAGACAGTTTGATGAGTTTGTTCATTCGCATTGTTGCTGTTGTGATGGGTGTGTTGGCATATAACAAGGAGTGACAATGCTGCAGTTAGTCACAAACTTTGTTAACCCTCCCAACTGCTTGGTTTGGTTGGTTTATAGGGTTTAATGTCCCCAAGTGACTCAGGCTATGAGGGACGACACCGTAGTGGAGGGCTCCGGGTAATTTCAACCACCTCGGGTTCTTTAACGTTCGCCGACATCACACAGGACACAGGCCTCCAGCATTTTGCCTCCATTGAAATGTGGCTGGCGTGGACAGGAACAAACCAGCGTCTTTCGGGCCAGCAGCTGAGCACCGTAACCACTAAGCAACTACAGCGGCTTCTTCGCAATTGCTGCTCTATTGAAAGGTAAAAGCAAGGGCTATTTTTTATGCAGATTCTTTCTTGTGCTGCACAAAACAGAAAAATCTTTAAAATATCGTTTTCACACAAAGAATGGCTGAATATTGGTAACCTTGGCATCATTGAGCACAGCTGTAGATTCCCATTGTTTAGTGTTACTTTGCTCTCAATTTCTACCAAATCCTACCCTAGCACTATGCACCAACAGAAATAACAGATGTCTTTGGAATTTAATAAAACTGGTTTTTGAGGAAAGGAAAGATGCAGTGGAAACCTGCCTGCATTGTGAGGGAAGGAGTGAAGGAGGGAGTGAAAGAAGACAAAAATTATTGTGTGCCCTGACCATGCCACCTTGTGAAAGAGTGGGGAAGGGCGTCGGAATAATTTCGATCTCCTGAGGATTTTTAACGTGCGTCAACACCACACCCCAAATGTCGCCACACCTTAGCCTTGAAATATTTGACGAAAACAAGCAAGCAGCTGCAGTGCATGCAACTACCCAAACAGCGCGCGTTTTAATTTTCATATTTTACAATGCAGGACTGTCAGCCAGTAAAATAGAGAAGTCTACACAGCCAGTATGGCTGCCACATTTAATGACTTTTTTTTTTAATGTGATTAGATATATGAACCCAAAAGCTCACAGAAGTTTGTATTCCCGCCAGGAGTCCAGTTGATCATCGCAAACTCGAGCGCTGCACCAAGCAGAAAGAAAGCGGGCAAAAATCTGTACGGCCCAAAAGTGGCCTTGCCAGGCCAGTCCCTCACAATCCGCGATAGCCACGCCGACTTCTTCATCCCTGCAGTTTTGAACGAGGCAGATATGTAGGCGATATGTAGGCTATAAATTGCACTGTGCGCAAAATTCGACAATCAACAAGGACAGGAGGATGACCTCAGGATACTTGCACGCATGCTGGGAAGGTTCGTTTAGGAGGTTGTCTGGTTATGACGAGCATTTATGCTGACCCTGTTTACATGCTGCTGTTCTATGCACTGTTGTTGGCGCATAATGCGTCTTTTTTGGCAAACTACATTGTGTTTCACATGTATGCTACAGATAAATTAGGAATAATCTGCTCGACAATAAAACGCTGATACTATGCGTGCTATACAAACCGATGCGCCAGCATTTATCAGCCTTGATTTCATTTTAAAATCACGACCAATATCACATCCATGAAAGGTCACCAATGCAGCCGGTATGCCGGTGCTCACCGCTAGAAGCCAAAGGCGAATATGTTGCAAAAGCTCGATTCGGAAAACCTAAATAACGGAGAGATGCAAGTCGGGGCAGTAGGCTGCATTTCTGCAGGCACGTGCCTTGCTGTCCAAACGACCCAAACTTCCATGCATACTCACAAAAATCACGACAAATAGCAGAGCAAACTGCAATCGCCTGCACACCATGCTTTTCATAAACACCACCACAGCGTGGCCTAAATGCCTGCTGCGTCGCATGTCTGTTTCTCAGCTTGACCGGGTTGTGGCGTCAGCTTATTTCCCGTTCGGCGGCGCTACCATAGGGACGGCGGCTGCGGTATCGGGAAAGCATTATCACTGTTCTTTTATCTTTCAAAGACCTTCATTTTATTTAAAACGTGATTTGAACTTACCACGCTTCGAAGTTCGCCAAACATGGATGCATCTTTTGAAGAGTTTTTAAGTGCGCTATTTTTTGTTCAAACGTCTGTGCAACATATGATTTGCGGGACGGCGCAAACTGCGCACGGTAATCCAGTTCTGCGTAACATGGCGAGGACGAAAGCAGAAAAAGGCAGAGAAACTAACGGTGCACGAGCTCGCTCTGCCTCGGTCCCAGCGGTCTTGGCGTTGCGAAGAGGAGGAGGTTATGGAGAGAGGGAAGTCGCATTCATGCACTCACTCAGCTGAAGGAGTATGAGTTTAAATATTTCCATTTCATTACCATAAAAACCTCAATGAAGGTGTGGCATGAGAGATAGGATAACGTAGAGCGTAAAACCAAATTTACAGTATTTCCGTGTGAATATACTGTGAACATATTACATCTGTGATGCTGTTGGGAAGGTTCTTCCAGCTGCTGTTCTAGAAAACACTGGCATTAAAAATGAAATATGAGTGCATAAGCAATAAACTTGAAATATAGGTGCCCGATCCTGTACGACAGGTGTTATGAGCGGCAGGCCAGTCATCAGGAGAAATTCCTCAATGTGTCACCTGTTTTTGGGCCACCCTGATGACAAAGAACAGATGGGCAGAAGGGTCAGTAACATACATGGACTGGGGCTGGTGTGGCATGTTATACCAGGTGTGGCATGTTATACCACCATTCAAGGATAAGGAAGCTCACCTTCCACCAACGATCATTAACAGTGGACAGCCACAAGGCCAACATGCATGAATACGAATAACCATGTACTGTCGACTAATCACTTTGGCATGTCAAAAGGACAACAAAAAGGACTCCAGCACTGTGGCTCATGCAACAAAAGGTGTTGTTCTGACAAAGCCACAAAGCAGATATTCCTTTCCCCTCTGACGGAGTCCAAAGCGGCAAATTGAAACGGTAAGCCCGATCTACCCAACAGCACTGTTGCATGAAACAATGATGTCATCCAATTTAAAGGTTACAACTAGTTCCTTTTCCTGTGTGGTTGTGGTTGGCCAGCAGCCATATCATTCCAGTGACTGTGAGGGTGTACTCTGAATGATGATGAATCAACATTTATTAGGCCCGAAATAAATAGGTGGTGCCTGCAGGCACCAGACGGGGTGGTTCCCTAGTTACAGGACCTATATGTTTCCAGCAGCTCCTGGCCCCTGTCTGTCAGTGCGAGCCAAATCGGTAGGACAGGGCTTGATAACAAGGTCTCCCATTGCTCAAGGGGTTGGGGATTGGGGTTGTTGGCGGGAAGGGGAGGAGTGGGGGTCTTGAGTTTTGTGCACTCTGCCAAGACGTGCGGCAGGGTGCCTTTTTCTCGTTTTCAATAAGGACAGAGCATATCGTGTTCCGCAGGGTACATGCGGTTCATCAGTACGAGATGCGCAAGTGATCCCGCCTGCGCTCAATGCAGGATAATCTGTTGTTGCCTGGTGAGTTTGGGGTGCGGTTCTGGCAGCCTGCACCTTTCCTCGCGGTACATCCGGAAACTCAAACAGAAATTAATCAAGTATGTCATTTGCTTTCATTCTCCTTGAGTGACACTTCTTGAAGATTTTTATAAAAAAAATGGTAAGACAATCGTGGCCGGCAAAGAATGCACATGACTGGATGCAGCTACCGTAATAATTTGCCTTGGGCTTTGTTACACATCTTTCATTTTTACTGTTACAAGATTTTATGCTCCGTTAATGCTGTGTTCTGAAATAAAATGACAAGAGTGCTATCTTGGAACACTAATCTATCAACCTAACTTGATTTCGTGTTTCCATTTAGTGCTTGATCATAGCTGACTTGAAATCCCGATGCTCTTTGATAACATTCCTGCCATGAGATTCTCTAAAGGATCCATGTATTGAAATCCAACTCTAAATGTCCACACGCAGGAGGTCACCCCGATGACTGTCCAGTCACATGCAGCATTCAAATAAACGGGCAAGAAGGTGCTGTACTTGCTGTGCTTTACCTATCTGTCTGTAAAATGTCAGAATTAAACCTGTGGACGCAGCAAAGATGACATTGTTTGAATCGCCCTGAAAGTTTCTCTTCGTATACTGTAGCCAAAAAACTCTCTGAGAAAAATGGATTACGCATCAGTGAAGGACACCAGATAAAGCCCATGAGTATACAAAGGCCTTAAAATAGTTGTTTCTTTTTATTCAATGCTTCTTCCACTTTTTCTTTCATACACAAGAAAACAAAAACAAGCAGTCATAATACATTGTCCCAGACAGCTTTGTCCCCCTCCTTTGCACTGAAACTGGAAGAACGGGCAACTCCTTTACAGAGACAGTTCCACACATGAAGAGAACTTCCCATAACAAACATAACCACCTTTTTTAAACAAGCTGCGGTAATCGAAGAGGCTGCCTGTCCACTGTACATGATGCTTAAGGAAAAGATAAAAGTGCTAGCAGGCCGACCAACATAACAAAAAAAATATGTAAGCGCTCAAAAAGAAGAAAACAGAAATGTTGAGAACGACACTGTATACAGAAAGTACAAAGGTACAGAGCTGTAGAGAGAGCGAGAGAGATGAGAATTACTTATATTATTTAAATATGTATATATATTAAAGACATCACGTGAGTTTCTTTCATTTGTGAGCTCAGTTTCCAGCATGATGTCATTTTGCTTGGTGCCATTTGGTATGTCTTGTAGGTGTAGTAACATCCGTATGTTTATATATTATTGTCGCAAGCCTTTCAAAAAGTCTTTCTGTCTTTGAGGGGGATAATAGTAGCAATGGCTTCAACAAACGCTCGCACACACACACACAAAAGAAAGGAACCAACGGGATTGAAAAAACACCAAAAATGGTGGCATACTGCGTGTGTAGGTAAAAAAAAGAACAAAACTGATATTTCGTATGTACAAACCAAAGTAACAATGCATATAAGCACCAAATACTAAAACAAATGGTATATAGAAATTGCGATTACAGACACTGTATAGCACACTGCACTCAAGTCTGTATTTCTTGGACCTCACAGCTTCGAGAACAGTCCCAGGCAGAAACGTTAGTATATAAGCACCACCCAGATTTTTTTTTTTTTGTTTTGTCAGGGAAGACCAATGCCAAGCATCAAATCATAACAACACATTCATATATGTACACTTCACTCTGTAACGGGCTATGTCTTCCATGGCAAGGGTCAATTTGCTAAGTGACCAAGTGTATATACACCAAAGCGCATTGTATATGCCGTTAGAAATGCAGCAAACATGAACCACACTACAGAAGAACACCAGTGTGAACGCTTTTGCTCCTTATCATTAGGCAACTTCACAGCACGTACAAGCCATGATATCCGTCCACAGATTCCAAAGTTGTGCTCCTTCTATAGCTTGTATTGCCTTGTGCATGTCTTAAGGATGCACAGTGCTTTCAGATATCTTGCAAACTGTGCTAGTTGTTCAAAGTTGAACACGACTGGAGTAATCTCCCATGTCATAGGCTGCCTGACTGCAATTCCTGAACAATAAATGTTCAAAGCAATGGTGAAGAGTGTTCAACCACAATGAATTTTTTAAAATTCCATTTGGCACTCTCCAGCCATTCTGGCACTGAATTTTGTTTTTCAGGCCAAATTAAATTAAAGTTGTTTGTGATGCCACAAAGACAAGGTTTTAAAAAGGTAATTGTGTGTTAGGCTACAAGGAGGTTCCGCCTAAAGTTTTGGACTGCACACTAAAGATTTTGCAGAATCGATAAGCTTCACAGTCCAACAGCTTTGAGAACTAAAACTGAGCAGCTTCCTCACAGACTGTCCACACAAGTAAAGGTTTGTGATTACGTAGACCATGAACAGCCTACAAAAATTTTTCGCTCTGACAGAAAACAAGAAAAGGGCTCCAAATTTTGGTTAGCTCGCTTGGCATGACAGTGCAGAGGCAGCACTTGGAGACCTTCGGAAGGATCCCGTTTTTGGAAAGGCAGAAATACCTGGCGAACGAGTAGCAGCGACGCAGCACAACAATAAATATGTGCACGCCTTGCCCACACAGCCAACCATTACACACGAGTTAGTCTCGGTGAAGGAAAATGGCTTGCATAAAGTCTGCCTTGATAATAAAACTCTCATGATGTCATTCCTTCAAAGCACCAAGCAACGCTAAATGACACAAAGGCTCGCCAAAGCTTGTCTAGCCAGCAACAAGTTGACACAGTGCACAAAACTGTCATTGCCAATGCTGAAGTGCAGTGCAAGCAAACAGCAACAACACCTTTCTTCAGGGTCTTGGCTACACACCATTTTCCAACACTGCTGCTACAAGTCAGGTCAGAGAGACAGCCTCCCACACACAGCTCTGCTTGAACTGAAAACTGTGCTTTGAGTGCCTCGTGGCTCCACAGCTATGTGACTGCATTCCTAAGGAAGTTTGGGATGTGACACGCATAATTCTGATTGCACCCGAAGTGTAAAGACATGTTTCGCTGTCAGTGTGGCTGTCTCCATCTTAGTACTGCAGTCGAAACAAGCTGTCGTCATCTGATACACAAGACGGAGCAGTGCATCAAATGATAATCTAAAAACAAGTGGCCCCCACTCTTGTGTTATTATTACTTCATGCAATGTTTGTTCTGCAAGCTTAAACTGAAATAAAGCAACCTAACAGCCAACAAAGTTTTGTTGTCTCAGTTCTGGTGGATGTGTTCACACTGAGATTTGTATCCTCCAAGGAGAATAAATAGCCTTAACATTTTGTTTATGAGAGTCAAATCGTGCATGTTGTTTGAGCACCATGCACCCTTGGTCCGTGGGTACCCATGGCAAGAGCTATTACCTTATTTCAGCTCAAAGCTAGCCAAGTGAATCAAGGCAGCATGTGCCTCGTAGCCATGTGCACATGGGAGAAAGCCATCATGAGTACCCATGGGAAGAGCTAAAGCCACATTTAAGTGAACAGCTAGCCATGAGAACCAAAATTATCAGCAGAGCTACATATACACACAAGCTGTTCCTCACAAAGAACAATGCACAAGATTTCACTCGACAAAACCACCTTGCAAGATAACTCCCTCACAAAGGCTGCAAAGATGAGGTGAACTATCTTTCAAGGCAGTCCTACAAGTCAAACGGCATAATAATTGATATTGTGCCAGCATGTAGAGTTCCAAAAAGACTGTAATGACAACTGCTAGGGAAGCCTAGCATATGTGGAGATCCTGTCCATCCTCTGCATTGTCTTTGCCAATTTAAGGATTCCCTTACATTCTGGAGGTGATAAACCAGCTGGCCAACTAGAACTGAAGCATGAAAAACATTGGAATTATCTAATTTTCACAATTTAATCAAAACGGTTTTGCCCACCAACTACAAATGTGACAACTGATGATATCATAAGTTTACTTTGCATCAGAAACCGTTCTTTAAGATGAACTAGTGAGATTTCATCATGTAGCTCATTTTTATTTTAATATATTTACAGACAACGAACAAATGTTTTGTGCCTCAGAAGCACGTTCACCTATTGCACTGAAAAATACAATTGGTGTGTCATGTAATTTGAGTCAATATTAAAGAAAAACTAGGACATATAGAAGCAGAGTGCTTGGAATGTTGCTGAAAGCCATAAAAAAAAAACATAGAAACAAGGAGCTTTTTGTGGGAAGTCAACTGATGAATGTGCAAATATGCATGAACTTCTTGAGTTACGCAGGCAAACAAAGCTGAATGAAATCAGTGCACTGAAGGTGTGGTTTTTAAATATATGCTGCCTGTGATGAAGTTTTGTAAGACCTCTAAACAACTGATGCGGGATTTAGATAAACTTAGAGTAAGCACCCAATCTGAGCCTGGTTAACTTCAAATGCGAATACTCCTTGCTGTAGTCGTGCAAACACATTTGCACAAATATAGTTGTCATACGCATTCATGAAAAAAATGAGGCCTTACACCCTCCCAGAATTCTGCACTCTGAGTTGAAAAATCAGCACTTCTTCGAAAACCAATTACTACAAGATATGTTTCTTTTTAAGCTCCACTTCTGTACAGAAATTTTTGCATGATGCTACTGTAAGAAGTTTCATGCATTATGTACACAAGAACAAGTTGACCAGAATACAGGCCAGTGCTTTCACTTTCATAATTCATATAGCAAAGAAAGGGTTCCGCTATATAAATTCTCACTAAACTGCATATAAACTGATCCCCCACCCTTGCTTAGTTGATTTTTTTTATATAATTTAGTGTAAACACAGCAAGGTATATTTTTGTACTGTTGTATACACAGTAAAGTTAAATTATTGCCTATTTATTCAACAATTAAATAAGCCCTTATCTGGGCACATTGGCAGCTAACAATACTAGGTTAGTTCCACGTAGATGTAGTGTATATTGTGTGTTCATTTCATGAAAAGTTTAGCCTCAACTTACATGGCACACCCTGTATTGCAGCCCGATTTTTATGATGTTCTTAAAATATTTGGACATTTGCACTCATGCTGCGCATGCATATTGCTCCAAGCTCTCTCCATACTTATTGCACAGGAAGAAACCACTTCGAAACATAAATAAATTTACAGGCAATGTTTTTACAAAATGATCTCAATTTATAAATCACCTTCTTCTCTAACAGTTTCAAGTATAAGGTAACCAGTGTCAGCAAGCAGACAATAGAGCACACCGAATACAGAACACACACCCAAACACAGTTGTAGTAAAACAAAATACGGAACAAACGGTTCCAAAGTTCTGAGCGTAAAATGTACAACTCCTACTAAAAAACCGAAGTATAAAAGACACTCAAAAATTTGTAAAGATTACCAAAAGTAGGTTTGAAAAGTTCATACTCACGAATATTTTGGTTTCTACGCTGCACATTAGTGTGTGTAATAAAAAGAAAGAATCCCCTCAGCATATTAATTCAACTTGATAAGCTGCTACGACTGCCTCCTTTGCCACACTTTTAACATTTGTAAGCTTTTGGTACTGTAATAAGCATACAACAGTTGGAGGCTGTTATTACAATGGCAACAAGGTTGCAATGGCGTGCTACAGTGTTCACAACTTATCTTCTTTGTAACATGCAGTACTCATGAACTGAAAGCTGCCTCTGCTCATAAACAGTAATTTAGTACTAACAATCCTGCAGCACTTCAAAGACAGTTTTGAATTCAACAACTCAACAATGTGTGCACACCTAATTCACAAGTACTGCTGACAAAATGTATGATGGTATAACATCACATAGGAACTCGAAAAGCAATTGTACTATAAAACAACAAAAACAATGAAAAGAGCGATTACTGCTTCTCAAAAGGCTTCTATAACCAATAGGTTTCGCAAAATAAATTGGCTGTTCTCTCAACAGCAAAAACTCTACCTCCAGGTGGGTTACAACAATAAACAAACATTTTTTGACACGTCTTACACCCCTGCTGTTCAGGGCCAGAAATATATTCAGGTGGTTTTGACACTGCCCTCTCAGCCAGAAAATGTTCAATAGGCCCAACCAGTCTCTGTCTCAGAACATAATTCACACCACTTCATACCAGATGAAAAACCAAAATGCAACTATGTGTTCTGGGACACGAACCACAAGGACCTGTGAAGACTTTTTTTCCACTGGGGCTGTGACCTCACAGTTTGGCTAAAGCATTATTTCCTTCTTCAGTGATCACATGTCAGTGCTCCCACGCCAGGCATTTGTAAAAAAAAAAAAGAAAGCAATAAACCCAAAAACACCTTTTCGAGGCACCATCTAAGATCCCAGTTCCTTCTCACTACAGCTTGGCTGCACCATCCACCACGAGGAGTTCAGACTCTGGACTCCTGTCATGGAAGGTGTGTTGCATAAGCTTTAGGACTGCACATTAATGCAGGCATGCAAACACAGCAGTTTTTCAAACCAGCACGCCTAAACAAATCTCTTTTGGCCAAAAGCAGGTGGCCCACATTTGCAGTCAAGTGAACAACCACCCTTTTCCAAAAGAGTGCCCGATTTCCAAGGATCGCTGTGGCATGCTCCGCGACATCCACAACCATTCCTTCAAACAAGCATGTGGCTTTACGACACAAGTAAGTGTAGGCTTAGAAGTCTTCAGGAAATGTGCTATAATATGCATGGCTGATGATGTACGAAACGACGAAATGCTTGTCATCGATTGTCAGCTAGCCTTCCAACTTCCTTCATTCTCTTGGTCACGTTGATGCAAGATGGCACCTTTACTCTCCTAGCCAGTGCTCATCTTTTAGTTAACACAAGTCCACTGTCAACGACCGCAGCGGGGATTTTCCTGCTACTCCCCCTGGCTTTGGCAGAACGCTGTTACTGGCACGCAATGTGCTCACATAACCGCGTTGCAAAAACACTCTGAGCACTTTCCTGGAGGCCTTGTTTTGTTCTGTGTAACGTGTGAAAGACAAAGCTGTGAAAGTCCCTTCTCCTCCTATCTTTTGCCTGTACAACAACCATCCCTGCAAGATCTACCCACCAACGCAGTTCGTAGGATGAGATCGCAAGCAGTTTTTTTTTTTTTTCTACATGCAACCTTGGCACAAGAGTTCGTTCCCCGATGCAAAATGCAACAAAGAAGGCCACGTGCCTTCAACTCTGTCAGCCACAGCAGACACGAGCACAGATTGGCCCGCAGAAAAAGTTTTCATTTGGCTGATGCAGAGTAGGGAGTGGTGCTGTCACAACCGGTGATGCCTCTGTGTGGCCGCTGTTTTTCCCACAGGTGCAGCGGCGGCGACCAGTGGCGCTTACTCACTGTGAGAGACCTGCTGCCAAGTCAAGGTACAAGGGCGTGCTGGCAATGCGTTCGAGCGCGAAACTGTGCACAGCAGAGAATGTGGGCTCGCGTCGTCACAGTTGGCGTCGTCTCGCGCACACGTCTCCGGCAGGGTTGGAAAGGAATAAAGTGGTGCCTGACTCTCCCACGCAGGTACAACGTTAATGGAGCTTCACGAGGGTTGTGTTCCACCGGCACTGTTCCTACTCCTTCCAGGCCTGGCTTCTTGTCAAGTCCTGCTTGAAGAAAAGTCAGGCAGGGGAAAGTGAATGGGAATGGGTGGGATAATGGCTCTATGTCAAAAACAAGCTTTCCCACAATGCAAAGTACCAGCTTCACAAACTACAACCTGATCATCTGGACATAAGCTTTATTACCAGGCGCTAAGTAAAATGTATACCCAGAAAAAAAAAAAACATCGGGTCCAATTAGGTATTCCAATTGAATCCCATTGGAATCAAGTGGACTCGAGAAGAATGCAGCCAAGTGACTCGTGAAAGTTTGGTACTCCAATTGGTTTTCCCCCTGTAAACTGAGCAATGCAATTGGTTTTGCCATTACAAATTGGATCATACAATTTAGAGGTTCAACTTGTTCCCCTCCTTCCAGTTGGCCAGTCAGTTGGCTCTGCCATTTTAAATGGGTCATCCAAATGGGTGATCCATATTGAATGTGCAACTGGACAGTCCAATTGGGAGTTTCCAAATACACAATTGGAAGTTCTCCAATTACAAGCCTTAACTAGGATCTGCATATTGTTATCTACAGAACACAGAAATGCAAACTAATTAGGCTTTTCTAAAAAAAATATTAGCAGCTTCATTTGCTGAATTGTTTTAATAATTTATACCATCACTGCAGTTGTGATTAGGTGAGAAAAATTTGCTCAATGAACAGCACCCCTGGATGCAGGAGAACAGTGTCATGAATAGAGTACAAGCCCAAAGAAAATTTTCACAGGGACACTTAATTCCATTATGTATTGGAAATTCAATAGCATTAGCAGCTGTTCATGCCTTTAGTGGAAGTGACGTCACTACCGTCCAGCCAATGAGCAATTTCATGGCCGACAATGCAATAACGCCCGATGGGGCTTCCAAGGCTATCACAATAAAAAATTAAATCAGTGGACATACACTCATCATTTTGATATTGTGCTAACTCTTTAGGCTCTTAGTGGTCCTATGGTTTACACGTCATGCATATTTGCCAGTGGCCTACTTGAAGCTAACACTTGAGTTGGGTGCCAACAGTATAAATGTTCCAAATGGAAGCCCCAACGAGAACGTCCAATTGAAATGCCCCATCTATTCCAACCGATTCAAAATACACAACTGGAAAGTCTAACTGGAATCCACACAGTGGTTTTTCCTTGACTAGGCAGGAATTCCAACTGGACATTCCAATGGAGCTTCCAAATTGTTCTAAGTACACAACTGGGAATTTTCCAGCTGGAAAGCCCGACTGGACCCAATGTTTTGTGGCTTGTGCGCCCAAAGATAAAAAGAAAGCTCCCAGTCTTTTTGCACCCAACTTTCCCTCTCTTCACTTGTCTGAGGTGAAGAAGTGAAAGTGATCCCTGTAACGTCACCCATAATCCCTCTATGTTAGAGGCTGTGGCCCCCAACACCACAACCTCCAATTTCGATAGGTTGCTCAATCTTCCTATTTATAGGCTGGGTGTACTACACATTGCAGTTGGTGCAATAAAATTCCCTGCCCAGTTAATGTGTTTACCTGTCTCAAGAGATGCAAGATTATATAATGTCTGTAACAGTACAATCATGACACAAAAAAACTATGTGACACAATGATTTCATTTCCTTTTGGTCAACAGTACCCATGCAAGGGTGTCACAGAACCCTAATCATGCAATCTCAAAACTTGAATAGGCAACATTTAACTCTATGCTTTAGCACTTTTTGCAATGGCTACATGAATGCCTCTATCATGCTACCCTTTGTACATTTCCAATCCAAATTCTCTGATGTGCTTTTGTCCAAGAGCGTCATACAAGTGGTGAAAATGATAAAAAAAAAAGGCATTACTTAAGCTCTGCTGGGCATTATTCCTTCCACAAGGACTCAAACTGTAGTCTACCAGCTACTGCCAAGTGAAATGTGCAAAATGTTTCAAAGCCTTGGGAAACCCCAAAGGCTTTCAAAAAGTCCTGAGAAACCCCGTAATGCTTGGCTTCTCTCCATTCATGAAAACGAGCATGTTCAGCACTACTAAAATTGCTCGAACGTAACTGACAATTACTGGCTGTGATAATATGCTATGAGCACACACTCACAGTGTTAGTGATGGACTACTATAAGCAGCTACAGTATGATTAGTCCCAAGATAAAGCGTGTAAAAGAAAGAACAGGGTGGAGGCAAGATTAGATTTAAGTGCACGGGGGAACCCCAAAAATAAACAATCCGCGGAACGCAGTTTAAGGACCCCTGGCGTAGCACATTACAGCTTAGGTTGAGTGGACATCAGGCTTTCGTCCACCACCAGGTAGTGCATACAGAAACTGATGCATGGCAGATACACATTATTCTGGGCTTTTACACAAGCCTCACCTGAGCCCGCATTCAGCAGTAGCTTCCACCCGTCTCACAAGAGTCCAGTGGCTCCTGCTTCAGCCAAGACGGAAACTCGGCAGCCCGGCACAAGTCCTCCGACGGCTCATACGTCGACGGGTACGCCCAGTTTGAACCAGGTGGCGGAGGGCTGGGCTCCGCCGACTCGCACTCCCTGGCAGTTGGGGCATACTGCCCACCCCACTGGTTCATCCCCATCTGCTGATGGTGCTGCTGGTGCTGGTGCTGCTGGTGGTAGGACTGTGAAGGGCCGTGCTGCGGAGGCGGGTGGACGTCCGGAAAGCCATCCTGGTAGTACTGGGGTTGCTGTTGCTGTTGCTGTTGCTGTTGCTGCTGTTGTTGCTGTTGCTGCTGCTGCTGCTGTTGCTGCTGCTGCTGCTGCTGTGGTTGCGGCTGTCCCAGCCGGTGGTGATTGTACTGCGTATTGTAGTAGCCACCAGCACTATGGTAGTCAACTTGTTGCTGCTGGTGTGGCTGCTGTTGCTGCTGCTGTTGCTGCTGCTGTTGCTGCTGCTGCTGCTGCTGCTGTTGCATGTGGGTTGATTGGTGTGACTGTGGCTGGTGGTGGTGCTGGTGGTCTGGGGTGGTGTGAGCCTGGTGGTGATGCTGCTGCTGCTGCTGCTGCTGCTGCTGCTGCTGTTGTTGTTGCTCCTGTTGCTGCTGTTGTACCATGTGCTGGTGGTTAGGGAAGTGGCCATGGGAAGGGTGGTGCGTCTGGTGCATGGGCTGGAGGTGCTGCTGCTGATGCTGTTGGTGCTGCTGGTGCATGGGTGACTGTGGGTGCATCGGCGAATGGGGATGCCCAGGGTGCATTCCGATGGCCCGCTGAGGCGCATACTCAGATGGTGCTATCTCACTCTTCTTCTTGCGGCCCCGCTTTTTGGGCTGCTCGGTGGCTGTCGGGTAGCCACCAGCACCACCGCCAACCAGGTGATTCCCAGGTTCTTCTTTTACCTGCAAAGTAACACATTTCCCCCATACATACTGTGCCAAACTTTGGCTGAACACCATTCACTGAAGGCATGAATCATTAAGCAATTGGGAAAAAAGCCTTCAGGGGGCACATACATTAGGAGAGCACCATTGAACAAGGGGGCCAGTCATCCTCAGCAAGTCATCCCCAGTTTTGCGAGTACGGACACAAAGAGACATAGCACTTACCTGCACGTGGAAGGTGTTGAGGTTGTTGCTGCCGTCATATCCTGAGCTGCCATCATCAGTGCCCTCTGTGGAGAAAGGGTCTGATTCATTCGTGGCTGCATCGTCGTCATCACAAGGCTCTTCCTTTGCCTCAACCTGGAAAAGATATCGTAGGTTCAAGATGAGAGAAGACAAGGGTTTCTCAAACTGGGTCCCCCGAATTGTTGGGTGCCTTGGAATGCTTTCTGGGTTCCCCGAGCACCTCAATCCACACACACATGCCTCAAACCCCACCTTTCACTTACCCAATTTAATTTTGAACTGACCCTGCTGCAACTATTAATAAAGAGGAATTCAGATGGTGAACCGGGGCTCGGTTCATGTGATGTCCCTCTTCTGATTCATGAGGTCCCCACCTGGCCCACAGTCTTGTTGGTGATCGTAGCACTGTGGTGGCTAGTAGTGCAGTGAAAGACTGTGATGCTCATCACCACCTACTGCACCTTTCATCTTTGGCCGACCCAATAAGTGGATCAAGCATTCGTGAGGCCTTTTGCCATGCTATGTTCACCAACAAGACCAGGTGAGAACATCACAGATCATAAGTAGGTCATCATGTGACGCCCAACCCGCGGGCAAAAGCCAGTCCCTGATCCATGGTCTGAATTGCCCTTAAACAGATTGTATGACTCTACAGGCAGTCATTGCTTTCAAATTGGGGACTTTTTTGAGGAGCTGGGCATCTGCTCATCATTTTTTGCATGCATGCAAGTAAGGAAGGAAGGAATGGAAGCCAAGATAAGAAACCCACTGGGGTTCCCTCGATTGAGGAGATATGCCATAGGCCAACTAGTTGAAAACAAACTTTAATTGTAGAAAATATTATTTTTAACCGAAGCAAGTGAGTGCAAGAAAACAATTGCCCAGGAGCAGGTGTGACCAAGCCAATTTTGTATATCAGTGAACATCTGCACTGTGCTGGAACAACTTTAACAGCATAAAGCTAGCAAAGTCAGCAAAACCCTTGATAGAGGAAGGTGCCAAACTGGGCCAGCCAAAATAACAAAAGATCATTTTAGTCAATTGCATCCTTCTTTATACAATCTATATGCTACATAAAAACTTTTTGCAGCATAGACATGCACGTGTACATTCATATGATCAGAAAGATTAATTTTTTTGTAAATTCACACTATATCTGAAAGTACAGCAATACCATTCAATGAATTATAATTTACTATTATAGGTAAAATTTTGAGCCATAATGAGCTCCAAATGGCAGGAGCGGCGCAGACATATATGGTGCACCAGTCATAGTGTGATTGATTTAGGAAATGGAATGCATGTATGTAGGCAGAACAGGTGGTGTCATCAAATGAACACTAGCACAACCAACATACTACTAGCGCCATCTACAGCATTCTACTAAAGCTTGAACCTGATTCTTTAGTGCAGTGCCTTCAAAAGACTACTTGCATAGTTGGTGTGCTTAATAGCTCAGACAACTGCACTATGAATTACCTGCTGTATCACTCTATCATTTAGGTGTTTGACACTCTCCATACCTTCCTTCTCCCAACTCTTCTCAAACCTTCCCTCTGCAGATGCCATCATCCTACAGTCTTTGGAAATGGGGTACTAACAGAAATAATCACCTACTCTAACACTGGAGTGCAAAAGCTCTGTCAAGGCGTGCCCACCTTGAGCTTGACATCTGGGAAGGTGACCTCTGACGGATGCAGCATGGGAAGGCGTCCCCGAAGGTGGTCACGCAACTTCTTCAGCGCCACATAGAATGGCAGCTTGTCCACCGCCCTGGGGAGCTGGGCGCACCGGGCACTCGACGATGGCATCACGAACACCGACTGCAAACGCAGAACATAAGACACCACCGTGCAGTGCTGTAGATGGTGCTCAAGAGAACAACTGAGTTAACGGATTGTCCAGTTGATGAACAGCCGCATAACGAGCATACCAGTGATGAACATGCACACTACAAGATAAAGAAGAACAAAGATGAAGACCCAGCATATGTCCTGCGCCATTCTTCATCATCATATGCATTTTCTGCATTGCACAGTTTGTATTTGTAAAGGCTGAAGACTTGCACAAACAACATGCAGACAAGTAGTTGAACTGATACTGCTTGCACACTGTTGCTGGGGGTGTCCTAAATCAGCATCTCCTTGCACAAACCCAGAGACTTCGACAACGTATATGCCTATGGAAACTTTCTGAGCAATGCACTGCACAAACAGTCGATGCCTGAACAGCGCTGTTACTTTCTTAACTAACAAAATTTGAAGCAAGCTGAAGTTGAGCTCAATGATCAAGCAAGTGAACTGAACAGGTAGTGCATGCAAGGTTAGTGAACCTGTAGTGCCTCGTAATGAAAATGATCTTCACTTACCATCAACCTTACCCATACGAAACTCAGATACTAAAGATCACCTCCTGCAGTGAACAGTAGAAGCACTGTTCCACTTTTCATGGAGCACCACATCAAGTCAATGCCACACTGATCTGGACTTCCCACTGTGAGATGAAGTGACGTTACAGCCTCCTCCTGCCACATGCTTACGGCAGCCTGGAGATGGTTTTCTTCATCTTTCTGTCAGGCACATCTTCTGTCTTTATATTATACATAGTGTTGAAAACCTACTTCCGGGTAAAACGTTGTGCGTTTGGTTGATTTTACTCATAGATCTGCCATCAACTTCTGAGAATGTGCCAACCAGCACGTCAAGAAAACAACCCAGTGCATTTGTGAATAGAAAAAACATAGCTCCTGTGTTTGCACTGATACTGAAACAAATGTGACAACCAAATACAGAAGCCCGTTTAAACGTGAGCAAGTTTATGGCACTGTGATATGTGTACACTATAAAATTAGTATATTGTCGAGGCTCGGCCTGTAAATTATGGCCGAATAAAGGTGCACAAATTCGGTATGGGTTTTGATGTAACTAGGTGACTATCACAACATAAAGTCCAGCTTTCTTGGACATCCCCTTTAATTGTGAAGCAACTGTGGAATATCGTAAGATACTGTTATGAACATAGTGATGAGAATAGCCTAACCTTCCGACGCACAGAAAAATGATGCTTTTAAAGTTTGTCCTGCACTTGCATTGATTAGTTAAGACTGCCATAGAAAATCAGTGGGGAACGTTTTTGACAATAAATAGCAACAAACTAGAAGTGTTCCATAGAATGATCTGGAGATATATTGATTTCTACGGTGCAGCCTTAAGGTATGCAAACAAACTGAAAAATGCATCCGTACAGAATTTCTGGGCATGCGTGACCAACAATAGTGTTATATATTTTTTCCAAACTTACTACGCTTTCATTCAGTGAGCTAAAATAAAATTTTAAAAACTTGTAAGAATGAACTCACCACGTTGGTCCCTTCAATTGGCTCCGGCTGTCGTCCAAACACAAAGTTCTTGTTCCCCGAAAAGATTTCATATATTCCTGGAAGCACCCAGAGAAAAGATGGCACTAGAATGAATGGCATGCCATGAAGCAGGTCCTCGGAGGACACGCATCTGTAGTCCAAGACCTTCCCGGTATTTTCATTTCAGCAAAATTCGAGATAACTGGCGTCAGCCAACCATGATGCCCAGTTTGCCACCCCACAGAGAGAAGGAACATTCAGTCCATCATCTACTGGAACATGACTAGGGTCGTGGGTCCTTTGTGGTAAAAAAAAAAAAAAACAGTTTCCAAAATGTCTATAAGGAGGCAAGGAGATGCTTTGACGGGAGGTGGTAGCACGAGAGGCCAATCAATTTGTATGCGGCACTTGAATCAGCTTCCAGGAGTGCATTGTATGCTAAACAACATGTAGACGCAATTCAATTCACTTCATTTTTCAAGTAACAATAAAATACATCCTGGAAAAATTCAAGGGCTAAAAGCTGTTAGGAACAGATTGGCTAGGTGCAAGAACCCCTTAAATGGCAGTCAACTAAAGAATGCACATAAACTGGATTGAAGTGTACGGTATGAGAATATTTAAAACCAACACATTCAAATTGTCAACAAATTTCAAGAGTCAAGAGCATGGAGAACAAATTATCTCAGTTACACGAAATCAAAGCAAGTGGAACCGCATTCTACTGTAGAATATAACAAGTGAAAAGAGAAAGTGGCAAAAAAGAGGTAGAATTGGCTCACCTTTCCCATTGAAGACAGCTATTCGAGGTTGGAAAATTTTTAGCTTGTCCAAAAGAATCTCAGCCCCCTCCTTGATCTCTTTCCTGGTAACATACAAAAAACAAAAATGAAGTGAAATGTTTAAATGAGGGGAAAAAAAAAAGAAAAAGCACTTCATCTTCCCCTCAAGACAAACAAGCAACAATGCCGCCATTTCTTGAATATGGGCACCAGCCAATCATGAGCAACCTTTACCTGCACCCTAATTCGTGAATTCTGAAAATAATTTTGTAATGAAAGATCTAGCTTCCACATCACTGCCTGGCTTTTGTGGGGCAGGGAATAGGCCAGCCAGTGGTAGCTAAAAACTTAAGCAGAAACGGGATGGTAAGAATGGCTGAGGCATATAAAGATAGTCTATTTAAATAGTTACACAGTATTGGAGTGTTTTCGAGTGTCTGTTTAAAGAAGCAGGAGCAGAAAATCTTCATAAGCATGTCTGAATGCTCCAAACACTCAGCAACTGGTTAAAGTCACCGAAGCCAATGTGGCATTCAGCTGTAATGCAAAGCATTGAGGGATTAGACAGGCAGATGGCAAGGCGCATATCGCGACCAAAATGTTCCTCTATTTCTCGCTTTATAGCCTCGAACACTGCAGATGAGGCTACAGCATCAACCGTTTCAGAAGTGCACCAGTTCTAGAATTGCCTAATCTAGTAGGTTGTGCTTCAAAAAACCACTCTCGGTGTCACAGCAACTTAGATGTTACCAAGGTTACATAGGAGCTGCACTTCAAAGCAGAAACAAAAATTTTGTCGTTTTTTGCCAGTGAGTAAAATTACATTTCCAGGCATATTTTACCCCAATGATGACGATCTCAATGGTAATGGTACATGTCCTCTTGTTCGTCAGCGTCCTGCTTTCAATTTGAAAACGTGGTTTAAGCAACCTTAGTGAGATTCAATCTTCGTGTCCCATGAGCACAGATGGTTCAACTGTACCACTGAGCTTTTTGTTGCAGCTGAGAGTGCCAACCGCTTCTGGAGTTTCAGGTGACCAGTGAGCACTTAAAGTCCTTTGAGGGATTAATTCCTCAAAGGGCCAAAGTCAGAATATGGGCCCAGTAGTAAAACAGCAAGGGCACCACAGCAAACTTCCAGTTTGTTAGGAGCCTGTGGCGGCAAAAGCGGTTGCTACTACCATGGCTGGTCTGAACACAGCATTGGCGTGTGCTAGAAGTGTTTCCTGTGTGCCGCCACTCCATGATCGTGGCTCTGTCACCCTACCACTCCTCCGCAGGTGGCCCGGCTGTTCATGTGCGAAGCACCCAGGCACTTTTGTCATATGCTATTGGGCACTTTACCCACTGCAAGTTAGCCTAAGGCCGAAGGCGTGCTCATGCTTTATGCATACACCCAGCTGTGATTTTTGCATCTGTTTCCAAGCAAGGATATGGCAACACTTGGGTTTATTCTAGCCAACAAGATGTACCAAACTTGAGGAGTGCACAGCGCGCACCCGATGGTCATTTTTGCCGCAGTGCTGAGCTCCTCGTATGTTAGAATCACAGGGGATCACACGCCCATCAGTGTCTTGTTGAACAACCGAAAAGAGGCGACAAACTCCTATACAAAATTATGGTAAATTGTCTTGAAGGCACACTGGGCATGCCACGCTTTAACCAAAAAACAAAAATGTTTAGCCAAAAAACAAAGTACCTTTCCTGCAATCTAATGCGAATGTTATGATGCTAGTTGGATTGAATAGACAGCGCATCGTTTTGCACAGAATTCAGCCCCGGAAACACAACATTTCTGCATCCAACTACTGTTGACAATTCCCCTCAATGGCCAAAATCAAAGGTTGCTTTAGACCATGACTGCCTCATATTATAGCCACAAAACGTTAGCGAGTATTGGTAAATCAGTGCACTAGGTGTTATCTGATTTGTTGGTTGTGATGTAGACAAGTACGTTGAGCCAAAAATAGGGCAGTCGCACATAACAATCGATTTCTCTTGAACTGAACAAGCTTCCTAAGCAGCTTGAGTTCATCTTGAAAGCAGTGGAGTGCAGCATGTATCTTTGCATATTAGCATCAACCATACAACATGCTTATAACAATAATCGAGGGTATGAAAAATATTTTCGTAGTATAACTAAGCACTGTGTATGAACTCCAGAAATTATTTTTAAAAAACATACAATTCAGTGAAAATTCGTGCAGTCATGCCCACATTCCATCATCAGGGTGTTGAAGTAGGTATCTATGAATCTATGTCGGAAAACATCTGCGAAGACTGCACCACCACTATAATGCTTCAGAAAATAAGCCATGAAAGAGAGTCACCTCTGCAATGTTATCAATGCGATAGCTTAGAGTTCACCTCAGGTGCGAGATCTGCCGTCCAATGTCAATAAATTCGCTGACAGGTTGAAAGAAGTCACATGACCTTGTGACGTTATCACACCCTGCCCAACCAGTGATACACACAAATGTCGGCACCGTCACAGCATCACAGATAACTGATGCTGCAGCTAGCAGTCCGAATATGGCGTCTGACGGACCGATAATTGCAAAGAAACTGATACAAACACACACAGAAGTTGCAACAGAAGCTGCAACAAATGTGAGATCTAATGCTACAGCATTCCACTCTTGATGTGACTGAAACGTCCCCACAGTTTTTCATTGCAATCTTCCAATATATGTTCAGAGCAAGAGATTGAAAAGAATGAGGTATGGGAATCAATGGGGAGTACCTCGGCAGTCTCTGGTATGCTGAAGACACTGCCCTGTTGGGTAACTCTGGAGACGGCTTGCAGCAAATGTTTGAGGAGCTGAAGAGGCACAGCAGGCAGATAGGTTTGAAAATTATGACGTATATAAAGTAATATGCTAAAGTTAAGATAACGGCTGGAAAACAATTTTCTCATAGGTAGGACGATACTCAAAGTAGCTCTTGGGCACGGTTACAAGGGTCATCCCGAAACTAATGCCTCCTATTCTTTTTGTGTTGACCTGTAATACCCGAGCCGGATATAGGTGGCGTTCAAGTAACGATTGCACCTTCCTGCTAATTAATGTCTTGCTAATTTCATTGTTATCCGACAGACAGCAGCAGAGCAGCAGTCTTCCAAAATGGGGCACAACATAGCATATGGAAGAGCGCTGTGCAATTGAATTCCTCACTGCTGAAGATACTGCACTTACTGACATAATGCTTCCGGAAGGACGCAAGAGATGGACACAGTGAACATGTGTACAGTGCAGCGGTAGGCAGTGCATTTCAGAAGTGGTCAAAAGGATGCGCATAAAAAGCTGAACTTTGAGCGTCCCTACTTAGTTGCCATCCCTCAGAATGAACAGCGCCTCTATGAACTCACCTGTGCTGATAGGCAGATTACGAACAAGGAGCTGTGAGCATCGCTGAATCTCGCAAAAGCTGTTGGAAAACCTGGGTAACCACAAAGCTTAAAGCCCGAATTTCCACAGTCACAGACGAGGAAAAGGTACAAACTGCGCTTCCAAAAAAGCTCCAAGTCCCACACAAGTTTCGTGACCATGGAGCATGTTGCAAAACTTGGCTGCACTGTCCTATCACATCCACTGTAATGTCTGAATTTGGCTGCTTCGAGCTTCCATCTCTTTGGGCTTGTTAATGAAGGACTGTGTCGGAAAGATTTTCCAGATTCGGACGCTGTCACCACAGCTGTAAGAGAGTGGCATGCCTTTGGCAGTCCTGATTTTTATGAGTACGGGATATAAGCTCTCACTCACAGCAAGCAAAAATGCATAACAAATGGCAGTGACAACGAAAAAAGAATGATCGTATATAGCTGGAATCTTGCTTTGTTTTTTGTGGTATTCTCGTATTCTCTGTATCTGCTTTAATTTCAATGGAAATAAACAGGAGACATTACTTTCGGAATGATCCTCATACATGGCCAAGTATCCACTGGAGACATATGAATAGTGACATATTAGACGATGGATAAGAATTTGCTAGAGCATACTTGGCAGACATTCCCATGTGATGAATAGTAGCTTGCTGATACCAGTGAAAAGTTTACCTAGTGCATTCTGCCACTGCTCAGCTACGGAGCTGAGACTTCACTACAAAACAAAGATACTGGAATGAACACTGAGAACAATGCAACAAGTGGTGAAAAAGAAATTAATGAGTGTGCCATTAACAGGCAGAAAGCAAGCAACATGGATTAGAGGGGAAATTTAAGGAAAATAAGTGGACTAGGGCAGGTCACGTCATGCGTACAACAGATAACAGAATGGAAAAGCAAGAAGGGGTAAATACAGCCGTCGCCCGAAGAGGTTAGGTACAGTTTTGATTTAAGGAAGTTCACTGGTACGGTATGGCCATGGTTAAAACAATGCAGGGGTAACTGGAGAAGATTTGGGAGAGGTCTTTGTACTGAAGTGTACTTAATCCAAATGATGATGGTCACACAACCATTACAGGTAAAGCATAACCAGGAGCAGCTCAGTGGTCCCTGTGGTTGCTGATAACCTCAAGGCATGGCACAATTCAGCAAAACTGATTTGCAGCTAGCTTGTACACTATGAAAATTTCTTCGCATGCATCAACTTGGTAGACAGGAAGGCCAAGGTAGTATGAAATACCACTATGAGACTTCAGCTGTACACCTCAAACATTCGCTGCAATTTATGAAGATATAGCGCTGTAACTGCACAGTCAATTCAGGAATATTTATGGATTTTGTGAAATTCAAGGACTAAATTTTGTGCAGTGAGTGAGTGAAAGACTAAAATAATGTTGCAGTCAATCTCCTGCTGTAGTTGTGGTGTTGTGAACCTAAACTGCGTCTCCAACAGCAAGGATTTCATCAACAATGCATGAATGAGCTAATGGAAGAGTGTGGACATGATTCAACATGGAGAGCTGTGGTATGCACATCTTTCTGTCATGTGTTATTGCGTGCAATTTTTAAAAAGTTTAGGACAACAAAAGTTCTAGTCAGTTGCACAAACAACTGTCAGCTTTTTGAGTGCATTAAAGTGGAAACAAACACCATATGAGAAGGAAGTAGAGGTTGGAATTGGACACAACCTACAGCAAGGCAGATAACCATAGCATACACCAAGGTAAAAAGAGGATTGGAGTGAAGACGGTAAATTTTACATGCATTTCCTGAAGATGCAAAACAAGATAGTAGGGTTATCAAGAGTTGCAAAAGCACGCCTGAATCAATGCAGGGTTGAATAAATTATAGGACAACATGGTATAAAAAGTGGCTTGCCATAACCTTCTGTTGCTGACAGTATATGCTGCAATTTATTTATTTAAAAATACTGTAGCCTTCACTTACAGGAGAGGAAATGTCAAAAAGAAAAATGAATTTCAGGCACCAACTATACACCATCACAAAGCATGATGAAAGCATGAGCACAGAAACAGCACTGAATAACAAAAACAGAAAAAAAAACGTGTGAAAGCACTAACGAAGATATTGCATATGTTGTACACGGTAGTACGGAGGACAACAATCACCGTGAACTGGAAGGTGCACACCAGCGCAGGCCTTAGCACAGCAGAGTTAGCACACAGTCGAATAATGCCCGAAACAGATGGTACTTGCCCTCCGCAGCATGATGCGCAGGGCAGGCCTCTCCTGGAAGCTACTGTAAAAAAAGTCTCCTCTACCTAAGCGCGCACTGCCGCTACTGCCATCCGGCCGTGCTACAACAGACTTAGCTGCAGGCAGTGCCACAAGAGGGTGTCAGTACGCGTCATAGTTATGAGAGTAAACACAGGAGGGCGTTAGCTACAAGATGATGTAGGAAAGGAGTGATAAGACGCAAGCACAGAGGAATAAAGGTTGTCGACGCGGGGGCCACATCTGGCGGTGATTGTGTATTGTATCATCACCGAACTCTGGCGACCAGCTCCATGGCTTGACCCGCAGTGTAAGTGCCCTTGACTCCCATTCCCTCACCTTGAGAGGTCAGCGCTGCTACGAGTGGTCCGAGCCACGATATTGGTGAAGCCAATGCCATACTGGATGAGCTTGAAATCATCCACGGCTGTCATTGGCTCAGGAATGAGGCCCGCCAGGAACAGGCAGCGCCCTGTGCAGGAGGAAAGTATTCTCCAAACATGCCCCTGTACCTTCTGCCAGAGATTATGGACAACACTACAACAGGACAGAGGTGTGGGCAAGTCAGTCTTTTTTATTGTTATAAAGCAGCGCTAAACAAGAGACCAGGAATATAAGTGTACGTTCCAGTTTGGGGTATCCACAGAAATTTTCTCCCTTCTTTGATGGAAGCAGGCTACCATACTGAAGTTAAAAAATATTACTCTGAGGCACAGTACTATCTTTGCCAAATGTAACCAAGCAGCCGTAAGTGTAAATTGGCTGACATAAGCCTTTGCTCTCACTCTCCTTGCTTGGACGATAAGTAAGCATATAGCATTTGCGACAAGCTATTTAGCACCTTCGGAGTGCTATGATACTGAGTGAGGGCACAGGTTTGCGTCAGCCAGTTCCCTCGCAGCCGGGAAGCAGCGTCAACGCCAGAGACCACAACATCGCTGTTTGGCTGCGAGCCCGCTCTGGCCGCCGACACGGCTGCCCAGTTACTTTTGGCAAAGACAGCACATTAAAAATGGCTTACTATAAAACTAGACCTATATCAAACAGGAAAAATGCACCTACAGAAGTGGTTCCCAGGGCCGGCATAGTGGTGACCTTTGAAGGCAGCAAAAAGGCCAGGATTGATGCCAATCTGCAAAGACAAACACTTGCACTGAACTCAGAATAGTGTGCAACAGCGCACCTTGCAGCAGCAGGGATGCCGTTGCCCCTGTTACAAGATGTCACCAGAGCTAATACTAAAACAATAACACAAATCCCAGAGTGTGATATGGATGAAAATAGTCATGGGGATTGTATCAATTGGGCTGAGGGGCTTACTGTGCGGGCAAGCCAAGAACATTACAGGAAGAAGATAAAGACAAAAAGTTAAGGAACAACTGTGCACTCTGGTTCTTTAGATGGGGACCGCTCATGCTTGTCTGCATCACTGCTGTTATCAACATGGTGACACTGCACAAAAGCGCCACCAGTATTGCGGGCGGCATTTTGTCACTTCGAGCATCTCTCTGTCATAGCACTGTGGTAAGGTGCAATGATGATGATGACCAATGGCGACTGTTGAGAGCAATCACATTTCTTTTTTCTCGGATATTCCTAATTAAATGAGGAGCACCATGGTGGAATGTCCATAATGGGCACAGGGTTTCGGATTGATTGTGATCATTTACACCCATGTAATAAACTAAAAATCTTCTAACTTTCAGCACAGACGTGTTTGCTCACCTGGTTAGGTTACCAGAACCTCACCTTCATGTACAACTCTATCAGAATCAACCGTACGCAAAGGTGATAAGGTAGCTATATGCACCACCTAAGCAAGAGGACAGAAGCAGGTAAATTGTGCCCTAAATGATACCCAGATAGATTCGTATTTACCCAAATGCAGAGCGACTACTAACGTGAAGGTAGCTTTTGCTGGCACACAACAGAAACAAAATGAGTGAATAATTCAATAATATCAGTTCAACTATAACAAGAGGGATCACTTTTCTCTTCAATTATTGCTAAAAAAGCCACACAACGCTCAAGTAAACAGAGTTCACGACCTGGCTAAGACCAATTCAAAAGCCACTGAAATTGTCCACTACTCCACACACCCACTGCCTGCCTGCAGTGATTTAAAGTGGCCTGGCGTGTTCCCACCTTCCATTTCCCAGTAACGGGAAAATGGCACGTACAATGACAATATCCAGGTTGGGCACCAGGTGGTCTGGCAGGGTGCGCTTGGCCACCTCCTCTTCGGGCATGCCCTCAAAGCGGTCGATCCGCTTGCGCTGCTTGAAGGTGTCTGTGATCTTCTCCTGCTTGATAGGCTGACGACGACCGTCACCAACGTCCATGTACTCCAGGCTGCAAAGGGAGTGCGGAAAAACAATGAAAGAGAGCTCGCTCAGCTACCAAGCCACAGAGAACAGTGCATGTTCTTTAGCAGGTTCTGAGAGGAACTAAGTTATAGCGCGCACCCTTTTTTGTTGCAACACCATGAATGCGGTGTGCGGCATCATGACACACTGACATAAGCTAACACTTTTTTCTTTCTCAGCAGCCTGCTTTGAGTAGCGTAAGAAAAGTCGAGTGACTTATGACACACAGCTCTGATAGCTATAAAAACAAGCAGTAAGAAAAGAAGTTGCTTCTGCACCTACACTCCTATCCCACCAAATTCCGGAACAGTGGCCAAGAGCCACTCCTCCCTTACAATCATCATCGTCATCATCATCATGAATTAAGCAATTCAATATAATATACAGGTGCCGTCATAAGCAAATGGAAGGCGACTATGTCGAAGAAATTTTATTTGTTTGAATTGAAAGCATAAGGGGCGATATATTGGTGCACTGTACAATTTGTAAAATCACAATGAGGCTGCATATATCTGCAATGCTTCAACTGAGCCATACCCTAGTTTGGCCAGTTATTTTTTGAGTTTGTGTACTTCTCCGATTCTTTCACTGTGACCTCGCAACTCCCAATTGCTGACACTGCTCACTATGCCGGCAAACCTATACTCATGACTACATGCAGCCCAACTCTTGGGTGGGAACCATATCACAGGGGGACTAGGGGCGCACCCTTCAGTGATGGGATACTTCCTTGGTCGACCCCGCTTCCGGATCACCGGAACCGGCTGTCCTGGCTCGAGACCAAGTGGCAGCTCCTGATCTTCAACCTGTAGACCAAGAGTACCAACGTTACCACAGAGGCCCAGAAAAACCAAAAGCAGAGCACAGTGAAATTCTTTTGGAGCATGAGCCTAGCCGCTTCTGAAAATAAATATATCAAAGTAATAGAAATGGCACAAAAATTATGGTGCAAGCCCTTCCAGACCGCTTTCTTTCAAAGCCAGGCACAGCAATGCTTGCATTAAAGGTAGAAACAAGAAAAAAGAAGACATTCACCATGACTGTAAGACCGGTCGCTCCCACCCCTCAGCCCCGAGGATAAAAAAAATGCATTTGTTACATGCGTGTTGCATGAAAGGTCCCCTTTGTAGTAACTAACGTGGCCATCTACAATTCTCAACATCGTTCTGTGCTTGCTGGTTGCGAGTGGCAGGCAATGCTCAAGATAGCAATTTTTAATGCAGACGGAAGCATACTACGGAAAGCAATTCAAGACCTATGAGAATGTCTTTTTATGGCATAACATTACAGCTGCACATCCCATTGCAGGATCATTCCAACTAAAAACATGTAAAAACTCTGGAGCAAAAACAAATTCCAGAGTACCTGAGATGATAATGACATTAACAAAGGCTTTATGCGGTTAATAAACACATAATGGTCATAAAATACAACATATGTATGCAAGTGATTTATTTAAAGGATATTGACATCTAAGGCCAATCATACTCTAGAAAACATTAATTACTGCAGAATGGTTAATACTATTAAAAGTCTCACGTCATCTAAATTGAAACTCTTCAAAAAAAAAAGAAATCGGCCAGCAAACATTCCATATTACGTTCAAAGCAATGCCTCCTTTATTTATATTATATTTAATTTTAATCAACAGTTGCCTCTCACAAAATACCTTAGGTATTGCAAACAACTTAAAACTGCCATATTCAAAAATAAAATAAACGCTAGTGTGGAATGCAGTTAAAGGTGCACTAAAGAGGAATCTGAACTCATGTTCTTACAGCGAGAACTCGATCTACACATTCCGAGCATTCTTAGAAACTTCGAATTATTGTCCTGTACGAATTATTGTCCTGCCTTAGTCTTGTGCCGACTTGCCGCTCTGCCATCGGCGGAGTGATACGTAAGTCAAGGAGTCCACGCGTATTTTTATTTCCGTGGGCCTAATTTGCGGCTATATTGCCGGCAACTGAAACTATTTATTTACAGAAACCTAAAAAACAAAATAAAAGTGACAGTGAAGCTGCCACGGGACTGGCTGAAAGTCACTCGACGCGTTGGTTGACTCCTCCTATCTTCAGTATTGAGTTCAAAAAAAGGCGGGAGCCGGGACGTTTAATCCAATTTGAATTAGGGAAATCGGCTGCACAGGACAATAATTTGAAATTTATAAGAATGCTTGGAACGTGTCGATCGAGTTGCTGCAGTAAAAAGACGAGTTCAGACTCCTCTTTAGTGCACCTTTAACATGATTAATAGAGCACCAAGAACTTTCCATTGAGTGTTGGTCCATATCATGATCCCGTTTCTAGACTCACTGATACTCCAGGTATAAATAGCCTTCAAGCTCCCAACGGAATGTATGGGAAGGTAGTCCTCTCACTGATCAGAGTCTGCAGATTATCTTTCAGATTCACCATAAATACTGAGTCACCAAGATGTCACACTTAGTATATCTGTTAAAAAGACAAATTCTACAGCAATACTCTGATAATGTAGCAATGAAGATGATGTAGCAATTATGTACCTACAGATTAAGTGGCAATTAATCATTGTCTTGTGCATGATGCATGGCATCTTACATGGAGTCACACTGTTACGATTACTGTTGGTATCATCAAATTAAAAATGTTACCGTGTGCGCTGGCACACAATATCAGCTTTAAACTGTCATACAGGACATGCACATGTGTGTTACTTATGCACTCTGCTTCCGCCATCCTTCTCTCTTACCATTTTTACCCTCCACAGCAATTCATGTTATCATTAACATGTATGCAAGTACACCTTACAGACAAGAGTTCAAGCCTCTCTTCAATCTCACTTCAAAACAAAGCATTGACTTCCATTCGTGCGAAACGTTTTAATTTGCAGGCATGTGTACAAACTAATCATTTGCTGTCATTTGCCTGCAACATCATATGCCATGGAGTCACTTAAAAGTATCCCTCCCCCATCGCCCTCCAGGGCGCAGGTGTCTGTTCCTATGCTGCTTAGCCAGACCGACATGCATCAGGACTCGTTTATGTCGCATTCACCCAAGTGCTACGTCACCCTCGTTAAAACGAAAGCGCCTCTAAAGAAGTAGCAGGACGCTGCTGCCAGCTGTCTCAGTGAATGAAAACTTATTCGCAGAAACCTAAGAGATGGTGTAGGGCGGAGGAGAAGGGTAAGAGTGAAATGTAATGCCAGTTTTCAATAAACGGCAGCTGCTTCCAAAATGCACATCCCCTTCCCTGCCCCCCTCCCACTCTTACAACCATGGCTCGCCTCTGCGCAGGTGCTGTGGCTGTCTCCTGCACAAAGAGAGGGTCGCCATGATATATGGCCCCCTCCGAGCCATTTCAAAAGGCTCAACTAACCCCCACATTGGAGTCTCTGCAAGGTGCGTTCGGAAGCTGAGCTAATGCCACCTCTCCTGTTCAAAAGCTGTCCCTTCAAGCCGTCACCCTTGCTGTGCCCAGCTGATCACTTTGTTTGTAGCCTAATCTAGTTGTGATCATTAGTGCCAGTAGACACCATTGAGGGCCACTGAGGGTGGCCCCATCCAATTTTTCGTTCTTAGTAAAAAAAACTGAAGTAAGCTCCAAGTGCATTTTGCATGCTGCAAGTCAAACTGAGTGTGACTGCAATTGCAAGACGAGAGAGAGAAACTCTAAAAAAAAAAAAAAGCTAAGATTTTTGCCAGCATGCGAAAAGCACTGAAATGCTACTCTATGATTACGGGAAGGTGTTGGGAGCAGAAAGGTGGGAATCTCCTAGTTACTGTGTTATACAAACTGTTTAGAACATCTGTAAAGTCTGTCCAATTCTCACTGTTCTCTTACCACATTTCAAGGCAAACATGACTACAATCTAGTTTCAATAACCACACTGCTTCAAAGAGATTGCTGCTGGTTTATCAGAGTCCCTAATTCCACTCATGCTGAATGACTCACAATGCAGTACTTCTTTTCGTGTTAATGATCCAGCATGAAGATGACTCCACGCACATTCCCTGCTACAGTAATCTCACAAATGTGGGCTCTTCTACGACCAAAAATGTATATTAAAGTGGGACTCCAGCATGAAAAGAAAAGCTGATGTAATATTGCCTTCGTTTTAGCTGGCTTAAATGAAAAGGAGCAATGACCAAGCAGGCATAAGTTTAACCCTGCAATAAAAAGCTGTTCAGAAAATGATAATAGAAGTTTCGAGAAAATTATACTACTGTAAAAAAATAAGCCACCGCCTCTTACACAGGCACATGGTTTGGCACAAACTAAACTTTAAGGCAAACTTAACTGCCACAGCCACATATGATATGATAGCTACACAGCCTACAAGTAAACAGCTGGCAAAGCATGCTTTTTATATAAAGGTAGCCTACAGCAGTCTACAGTTATCATTTCACTATAATTTACAAAATGTGACTGCTGTAAATTGAAAAGTGCATTTAAAAGTTTTATCTTTTTGATATAATGACAGTTTAAAGCTGCAAAGTGCTATGACAAATGTATGTCTATGTGAGATTTTAGCTACACATGCATATAAGTAGGACATGAATTTGAGATGTTGCACCATGCAGAGAGGTCAAACAAATTAAACATAGAAAGCCAATGCAGGTCAAATTAGCTTTACTACATTGGACATTTCACAATGAAGGCTCTTAAAACTTAAGGCTAAACTTTTCATTTCCAGCTATAAACCAAAAACACACATAACTGAACATGTTAAAGTGGATGCTGAGCATTCATGCACCCAGAGTGCACATCTCCATGGGCCCACTGTGTATTCATCATCAGCTGAGGCCTCAGTCCTGCTGCGAACTCTACTTGGCTGATGGTCATGATTGTGATGGTTATGGTGCTGCTAGTGATTATAATGATTATGATGAACCAATATGCATGCATTCACTTATGGTACATGTCATCTTGGACATATTGCGCATTCACGACTTGTACGCGACTGCCGTGTAGCAAAATCTGGCCACACACTTATCATACATAGATCAGTAATCCTAACAAGAAATTGAGCAAGGCAGGGGACTCCTCAGATGTATAGCGCATTTTCCACAAAGCAGCACTAAGCACTAAGCAGCACTAAGTGCTGCTTAGTGCTTAGTGCTAAGCAGCACTAAGTGCTGCTTAGTGCTTGCTAAAGACTAATGACTAAATGTCGCCAAAGCTACAAAAGTAATGTTGCAGTACTTCAAAGGTTGGCTCTGTAATCAATTGAGTAAGTGAGTGGGCACAGTTCAATTACTCCCACTCCGTCAAGAGGCCAGCACCACTGTAAAGCACCAACAAGTTCCAGAAACTGTGAAAAATTAAAGGCCCTGCTAACCCAGTAATGCCCAGCATATGATATGCACTAAATACGGTAATAATGTTAATAGTTTTTGTTTATGCACACAAGTATTTATTATTTCCCCACACTTGTGCAAAAATGGTCTTTTCCAATGTATTAATGAAAACGAGGCAAAAGTGTGAAATGTCAGCGATGCCGGAGGCCTGCTGGAAGGTAACTGACTGCAGAAGGCAACCCTAGCTTTAAGCTAAGATTTAAGAAGCATAGTGCTTTACTGACACGAGATGAAACAGGTTTTCTGCTGATTTATTGTGTGCACCTTAGTGTTTACACAGTCTTATCATTCTGAGATGTTCAGAAATTACCACAAGTCACTAATTTCATGTACGCAGCAATCATGCTTTGCTGAGTAAATCTACTATTTTTTTTTCATTACCTACAACTTACCCAGTAATGATTATTTGCTACGAGCTCAGTTTTTTTTTTTTTAAGTTTTCATTCCCTGGGTAATATGAGGGTAATCAGCACATATATTCTGTCCAACACAAGTGCTCACAAGCTACACAGCATAACTGCACTGAAGTCTCAGTGACGCCAGTGAACACAATAAAACGACCAGCACTATTCACAGCGAGAACTGCACAATAGGCTGCAGTGCTTGTGCATTTGGAAGCCAGTCTTTCGAAGAAAACAGCTTCACAGAAACATGGCTTTCCATTTTGTCTGCATGCTTATTTGCTGGAATCAAGCACTGCCCCTTCCTTTGTCTGCCGGCTTTTGTGAGTGATCGCAAACTGGACCCAGTTTTCTTCTTCAAACAAATGTCTGACAGCGGGTGAACAACTGCAATGTCACCAGCTTTAATTGAAATGCAATTCACTGCATTGTGCTGCAAGCAGAGGGCACAACAAAGAGAATATGAGCGCAAAAAAAAAAGGAACCAGCTAAAAACATTAAATGGTGCGGCTCCAGCTAAACGAAATGGAGCAGCAACAGAAAAGTCCTGACTTGTGAGTAGTTTTGTTTTATAACTGGATTTTGAATAGCCCGACAACCCTTCACACCATGCTGCTTTCTCCACAGGGCGCTTCAGCTTAGTGGCACCAAGCGTTAAACAAAATGCTCTACGAACATTCGACCAGTGCAGGTTTCTAAGCGGTCTTCTTGAACAAGGTCAGAATATTTCTTACGTGCAGCTTACTCACTAATTAGCAAAAATAAATTAGCAAACTTTTCAACATTAACTTCAGCATAAATTTTTCATTTCAAAGTTGTACAGCTTGTTTTGAAAAGTGCCCATTTCAAAGGATTAGCTCGAATGAAGCAACGTTAGCACAATTTCTTTCGTTTTTTTTCAGCTTAAACTAAAGCCTGCAATGCTTAAAACTGTGAAGTGGCTACAGGCCCCCATGATGGTCCAGATGAACCACCTGCGTGTGCACATCAGTGGATGGAGGTTGTAGTAAGTGGTGCTGGTAGATGGCACTTGCATTGCTGAAACTCTCCAACGCCTCTACAGAGCTAGCATTGTATTAATTGCTTCTTACATAGAAATGATGTGACAGGGCAGACTCGTGTGCTGTTGGAGCTATGAATTAAAAAAATTCTGAGGGCACTTAAGTCTGCTTACCTGGAGGAATGCAAATGCAGTCTTTTGAGGAAAGGAAAGGTTTTTGAGGAAAGGAACAGGTGCAGTAGCTCTCACATCTGGACATCTAGGTGGACACCTCAACCGTGCTTTAAAGCATGTAACTGAAGGTGCATATGTCATTGGTGGGAACACCTGTCCCAAGCTCGAACCTTTTACTTGACTAAAAGATGTAAGCTGTATGCAAAGAGAAATACTATGACACCACATGGAATGCGGTACGACGAACGGTTGGTCAAAATTTTGGTGCAAATGTAGTCGGGAATGCTGCCACCACATTGAGGTCAGCCACTGCTACCATCGCTGGAATTTCATCTCCACCTTCATGGATTAGGGGGTGGGGATTTGGGCATATAGCACATGGCCTCAACTCTTTACAATCATCTGCCGCCATTATATTGTTGCCACGTGACTCTTTATTCTACTTAACTATATAAATTAGTGTTATTTATTAATATTAATGAGTGTTAATTATGTGACATCATCACCTTCAGAGCGACATATTACACCGATCACATGACTTGGATGACACAGCAGCAATGCCCGGACCCCCATGTAAAATGCTTCATAGAGTACTTGGAAGGAAAACTTTCTCACGTGGTGCCATTTTTTGCGAACAAATTTTCTGCGGACATGACCTTGAAAGTGAGCCTGCTTTCACATTAATAAAGGGCGGTGAGATGGGAACCTGCCTTTATTTTCTTCTTGCGGCCACGCTTCTTTGGTGCCCCAGGGCTGTCTTCCTCTTCCTCTGGCTGCCCCATGCCACCCACGCGGTAGTGGGAGCCATTCTCAGGTGCCATCATGTAGTGCTGTGGCTGTCCCTGCTGCTGTTGCGCCTGATGGTGCTGCTGGTGCTGAAAGTAGGGCGAGCTCATAAACTCTGAGCACGGGTGATGCATCTGCTGCGATGAGGCATTCGCATGCTGGAGGTGTTGTTGCTGCTGCTGTTGATGATGATTCTGGTGAGTTGGATGGTTCTGTGAAGAACATAAAAGAGAGGGAATAATGCAACAAGTACGTCCAGTATGACGCTCAAAGTTTCCGGCCGGGGAATTACATGCACGAGAATATTGCGGAGATGCTGCACTTGAAGTACAGCTCGCAGCTGAACTCTTCTAGGACTTCTAGCAGCCTCTCCTACTGCTTAACAGACTGCGACCTCTAGTACAGTCTTTGTCAAAAGTCCGTAGCCTATCGCGACCATGGACAAAACTGGGAGTGCTGTTTTGAGTGGCACTCGCTGGTGTCAAAGCATACTAGCTGAGAAAGCATGTCCCGCTCACTCGTGCATGACCTCAGTACCAGCAAGAAAAAAAGAACTAGAAATTAAACTGTGTTGCAACAATGCTATTGATCGTCCAGATTACGTGCTTGAACATTATCTGACTCTGCTTCCATAACACACAAGAAAAGTCTTGATGCCAGTGCAACAATTAGCTTAAAAAGCCCTAGGCATAAAGGCATGATGCACCGTGTGCTGCACCAGCGACACCTATCAGTGGCCATTTGTCTTCATGTATGTGCAGCTGAACAAGAGAGCCCTGACTTGATGGTGACATTGCAATGAACGTTTCAGTTTTGATTATAGCTCTTGGTCAGACACGGTCTAAATTTCTTCTTTTCCATTTTTTTTTTTTTCGAAACTGACCACTAAGCATTTTGCAGTAGGTAGCACTGTAGTTTAAAGAACGCATAACTTCAGTTATGGCCCCTATCTGATGCTTGTCCGTCTTCGTGAAATAAGCATTTAAAGTTGGTTTTTCGTCCCTAAAAGTCAATCCTTTTTGTTTCAAAAAAGTTTCATACATGGTCTCTGCAAAAGTCCATTGCTATAGAACATCTTGCATAGAATTTTGTGCAAGTAACCCAGACAGCATTTGGTCCAATAAGTATAAATATGTGCCATTCTTGACGTTTTCAAAACAATACAGCTGGAAGCACAGCTAGGTAAAATTGTAGATCTCAACATCAACAGAATTCTGCTGTTGGTAAAAATTATACGATTCCCTATAATTCAGTATTTTACAGTGCTAAAACAGAAAATTAGTAGAATGACACAAAAACACAACTTAAATATTCCACAACAAAATTACTGTATGCTAAAATAAACTGGTTACTCTATCTTCCAGCTTGCACCTTAAATTTTTAAGCTTTCCAGTACAAAATGAGGAAGTGACGGTTCAGATTCACGCTCACAACACTGCACATGCAGTAACTGACTGACAAGTCTTGCTGACCTGTGCTGTGTCACCGTAGAGGTCAAACTCAGGTTCCTGCTTGATGACGACCGGAGGGTTCCATGTCGTGTGCATCGAGCCCCGATAGTCGTCCATGGTTGTGCCTTCCCCGTTCATGCCCCTGCAGTGAGTAGACAGACAGTCAAATCTCAAGTTTGGTGCCGGTATGACAGCAGCACCAACTCACTGCACCAGTGGTGAATGATTTCAAACTTCGATAGCTAAGTGGCTGGCTTTTTTTTTATGAATTAAAGTGCATTATCAGACATGTTAGCATACGTGAGGAAACAGCTGCCCTCCATTACTTTTTACACTAGCCTCACCAGTAATTAACCAAATCTTGAAGTTGCCTACATGCAAGCACACTAACCACCACCAAGCTAATTCACTCAAGCACGAAAACACATTTCTCCAATTCTCTGCATCTCCCACTTCCTAAGCATGGCACTCACCCCACAGTACTAAAAACACAAGGCATGCACAGAAAGGAGACATCAAAGAGGTGCAGATTACGATCGAACTTGATGCTTTTATAGTGGGCTTGCAAATATGTATTCTACAGGAGACCAATGACAGAGGTCAGTGATATCTACGACCACGCATGCACAGGGCCAATCTCTCTTTGGACAAAAGGCTGCGCCCTCTGTCGTGCCGCGCCGTGTCCACTGTGGGCGGCGTACAGATATTCTTTCATAGGGCATTACGAACAAGTTTCATGACCATGATATATCCTACTGGGCGTTTTTCAGACTAAGCGCGCCAAATCAGCACCATTGCTGTGTACCGCTTTATGAGCGCTCCGCTAGATAGGCCAAGCTAACCACCAAATCTGGGAGGACAACCGAAGCTTACAGAAATGGTGTGGCCACAACCAATTTTGCACCAAAGAGGTTGGCACACCAATTTTTTTTGTTGTGTGCTCTTTCTTTAGAATAATGTGCATGACACATTGCAACTTGAACTTCACCTACACCCAGTAAATAGTTTGTAACTAAATTTATTTTCCACTGCAGTTTCACTACGGCAGCTGAAAGCGGCTATGATGTCACAAGAAGGGTTTAAGCATAGAGAAAAAAAAATTGAGGAAACGCTGCGACATCATTGTTCGTGAAGCCGCCTCGCACCCAGAAGTGCGGTTGCGTCATCTACATGAGGCAGCTCCCTTGTCTCCCGTATGAAAGGTGGCTTCACAAGACGGACCATAGGCCCGCGGACCAAGTATCATGTGATGCCCCACTTCTGCTCCGTGAGATACACATCTGGCTCATGTACAGGAAAGGGCGTGTATGCCTAATCTGCTTATCCCCACTTCCTCCGACCTTAACCACAGCAGTTGGCTATAAGCGATTAGGCATTCCCATGATCTTCCGCCATGCTACGTTCACAAACATCGCGGGCTAGGCCAGCCAAGACAAACCTCACAGAGCGAAAGTGCGAAGCCAATGTGATGCCTGGTTTGCGGGCCGATGGTGAGAATCCACTAAAAGCAAAACTGACACCATTGCTATCTCCCCGATAAGTAGGCTTAGGAACGATATGTGACTTCCGGAAGGCTTTTCGCAATGCATCTGTAATACATGGGCCCTCTCCTGATACTTCCTTGCCGTCATATGCGAGGCTACAAAAACTGCAATATAAATGTTGCTTCGTCATTCTACTTTGCTTTGACTCTTACGCCAGCCTGCCTCCGAAGACCAAGTGGCAGCGAATAAGTGAACAGCTATTACATCTCAGTTTTTGTGAGCTCCACGCCGCCTGGACCCTACCTGGACATCGCAATCACTGCTCGGACACTGAAAACGAAACTATAGATAATCTGCAGCGTCCTGTGCTACTCTGCTGACAAATCACGACACTAAATGGAATGAGCTTTTTAATGTCTGACTGTGTTAAACAAACCAGAGGCATCAAAATTCTTGAGCTTATATTTTCCTCTCGTGTTTAGCGAATTCCTGTTCAGGTAACAAGAAATGTTTTAACAACGGACTACACTTTTGTCGTGGATAAATTCTGTGCGGCGGTCCTGAATGTGGGCGAAGCTCCACTGCAGACTTAAGTTGTACCTGACTACAAACTGAAGAACAAGTTCAATTACAAATTACCCGGCGTAGGTGAATGCCATTAGGTTATCAGTGTCTTACGCACCTTTAGGAAAAACAAACGCCAAGAAAAATTTGGTGTCCCCATCCAACGAAAGCACTGAGGGCTAGTGACAATGTGGTTTTTGCAAAATGGACCACCTGGGGAAAGCAGTATTGTGTCACTACTGGCTACCTACCAGCTGAGAATCATTTTCGTACCACCTTGAAAAAGAGTTTTACTTTAAAACTGTGAAACATGCAAAACGAAATAAACCGTGTGTAACCCTGAACACATATCAGAAGTAAAAAAATAAAGACTGCCAAGATGCCATTATATAAATAGGATATAATATTTCAGAATTAAGTGCGGCCCTCAAATTCATCCGGGAAAGCCCATTTTCCTGCCTGCAAATAAAAATACAATGGACGTCTTAGGTTCCAAGCAAGCTTTTCCGTCAAATATCAAGAGCCTGTACTTAAACTGAATACAAAGAAAAATAAATATCACCTCATAAGCACGTACGAGCCAGGATCCGGGGGAAAAAAATCCGCTTTCCCTTTCCTGCCTTCTTTGATGCGTATATCTTTCTCAACAAAAAAAGTGAAAAAAAAATTCTGCGGCTGAAAAAAACACCCTTAAATGACTCAGCGAGTCCAAGCATACCTTTTCACAAACCGCGAAATGGGCACCAGTTTCGAGCCGTTCGTCAAGAAAAATCCTTCAAAGAACGAGTCCGACAACAAATCGCACACAGAAGCCCGGCCACCAGACATGCTATCAGAATGCACAGGATAGGCACCCAATTGATGCTCGCTTTCCTACACTTGGCACCAGAATAGGCAGCGCATAAGCGCCTGGCCAGCCCACGAAAAGATATGACGAGGCTTTGCGTCAGGCCATGAAAAATAAACGAAATAGAAAGGCGGCTCCTTCAACTAAGCCGCTCAAGGCCTCCACAAAGGTGTTGACACAGTTCGTGGAGAAGAATGGGCCGCCACACTTCTGACCAGCTTTCTGCCGTCACTTTAGAAACGGCTTTGGCAGCACGGATGAGGCAAAACATAAATAAGTAAACAAAGAGGATGGACACTCAACGGGGAACACACGCCGTCGACACAATTCACAGCTGTTTTCTGTCAAATAAGGCACAGGGAAAGCCTTTGAGAAAAGTGAGACTACAAAACCTCCTTGACGAAGTGCTTGTTGCTTCCACAAAGACAGCGTGCAGAGCAAAGCTCCGATATAAGCATGCGAAAAGGGGGCGAACATCATGGTTCGCTCAAATCTGAGGTACAAATGTTGGCGATGGTTTTGTTACCCCTCAGAGCACAGCAGTGTGTCATATGCGTGCAATGCAGTGAACCCAGCAAGAATAAACTGATACAGAATAATTCAAGTCCAGCTGAATTGTTATCAGCATGAGAAACTGGTAGAACAGGGCATTCAATGCACCATGGCCAATTGATCTCCCACCACAAGGATATGTAGTGAGCTAAACTCACCTATGTACAGAAGCAAGACAGCCGTTTGATGTAATGCTAACAGCAAAGGACAATTTATTGTGAAGCACTAGCTTGCGCATAATTGTAAGCGTGAGTTTCATATAATTTCGTCCAAAAAATTTGAAAGCAGCAAACACTGCTTATCGGTCCTGCTAACAAAAAGCGCGCATGCAGATCTTAAAAATCCCTTTTTTGACCTGCAACTTCCAATAAATGTCACAATACCCTTACAAAAATTGATGCTGAGTTCTTTTGAACCAGTATTCAGTGGCTAAAACTCTTAAATTCTCTCCATAATAAAGCTTACTTATCGAGCCAGCTGATAAAACTTTATCTCTGTGTGCGGTTAACACACAGTCTATAGAATTTGTAATGTGTGATTTATCCAGCATTTGTAGTCTAATACATTAGAATGCTCTACAGCTTGTTCAGCTACTCCCTAATACAACTCGTCGTACCCAAGGCAAGACACCAGTGAACTCCATCTACAGCCCCTTGCTTCTCTGAAGGCGCCTCCTTAATTCGTAAGAATTTTTTTTTCCTTACACGATTGGAAATTTTGCTTAATAGCGCTGGAAGAATGGCATCTACCCGAAGGGACACATCATCTGTAGTTGGCGTGTGGTGAAAAAACCGCGGAATAAAAATGTAAAAATGACTACCGCTTCTCTCCTGTCCTCAACATCTCCTGTTTTTCTGGCATTCTTTCTGACGCTATTTGCCGAAACCGGATCGCCACGTCAAACGAACTGAAAATTGGTGGTGAATTGCAAATTGCTACAAATTTTGAATTTTCAACCTGCCTCCACTCGGACATCTGTGGCAGACGTCTTCAATGAAGCTGATAGCGCAATGGCGTTATAACAGAGTCAAAACATATAACTGAGCCAGACAAGTTAAACCTGCTTTCACAGACCAGCACAAAAAGCCACCTGGTTTAGACAACATAAAACGTTTTTGAAGCGACATGCGCAACATCTGTCTCCTCTCCAACAACGATGCTCTTGTCGCGTATAGCTGCACTTCCGCTAACTAGCTTCGCACAAAAACAATTCCCGTGCACATACACGCAAAAGACGTGCAGGTAACAAGTACTGACCTATTTCACTGACAAGTTGCAGGGCCATGGACAGCATCAGTACCGAAGAAAAACATGAATTCCTTAGAAAAAAACAATTAACTCCATGGTGTGCAGCATAGCTTCCCAAAATGACCTGCAGTTCAGTTAATACATCTCCAAGAAGTACCATGGGATTTCATAAAAGCAATTAGGGGTCGTCAACAGCTAACACTGCATTTGAATTTTGAAGGCTTAGGACCACGCCACAAACTTGATCTTAGCTATATAACCAAAAATCCCGGGTGACCGAAATTATTCCTCAACTCACTATGGCATCCCTCATGGCTAGAAGTGAAGTTTTGAGATGTTAAAATGCACAGGACTGTGAACTAATATCCGGCATGCAGAGACTCCAGAACTTTTTTTTAGTGTGTGTGTGTGTGTCCGTGCGCACGGACACATGAATGTGCGCTCTCGTTTTGTCCGTGAAGTATGCAGTAGTAGTAGTAGTAGTAGTAGTAGTAGTAATAGTAGTAGTAGTAGTAGTAGTAGTAAATGATTTATTAAAATAATAATAAAAACGAAGGAAAAGATTTTTGCTTGCCCCGGGATCTGCTATCGATACTGAAGCACTTTAGCTGGGGCAGTGGAAATAAAGGATAGCAGGCAGAATGGAGAAATGAAAGAGGTGAGGGGACTGGAAGAGAGGATAGGGAGGAGAGTTAATGCAAACAAAAACTATTTAAACAATAATAAATATGTACACGTTGCACACGTGATTCGTTCATGATGAATTTCCAATCATGTGTAGTTGAGTCGCCAATGTAGAACCTTTTCTTCCTTAAGCAGTGGACGCACTGCGATGGAGATGAAACGCTTTAAAGGCCCGTTTACTGTGCGGTGTCAGTGCACGTAAAAGAACCCCAGGTAACTCCGTAATATTTTCATATAAAATTTCTAGTGTCTCAATAGATCTTATGCCATCGTATAAGTATTTATCTGTTTTCCACTCCTCTGGTTTAAACTGGCATGCGCATGAGACGAACATCACATCTTTTGCTAATAAGTCTCTATAGTTGGACACAAGTCAAGAAAAAAAAAAGCGACTTTTCCCAGTCAGAGGACTCCCTCTCAATCAATGGCGTCGGCCGATTCTCACGAACCGGCCTTCCCCACCCCATTGCAGGCTGCGCAGCCGCCACCTGTCAATTGGCATTCCGCGAGTGTTGCCGCGCATCATATGTAAAAAAATATTGTTTCTTTTTAAAAATTTTGGCCCACCCCTTATGTAATACTGTAGTAGGGTCTTTACGGTAATGAAATGAAATTAAAGGTATGCATCAAATTTCAGGTAACAAACGAATGCAAAGATACATTTCAGGAAAAGATATAAAAAAGGGACGAAACAAGAGGCACTGAGACTGTAAGGCCAGCGGGAACAGAGAATAAGTGTGCACCACAAATGTTTCCAACTGCAAATTACAGCTTTTTTTTTCAAAACACAGAACAAAACACCCCGATCGATGTTCTGCTATACCACCCTTGTGTACCTCCTCCACGCTTGTGCAATGGGGAGAAGACGACCCCACCCATTCGGCCGAAGACCCAGCCCTTCCCTTTCTTCCCTCGAAAACGCGGACGAGACGGCGGGGAGTCGTAGCCAAAGCGCGGATGTAAATCTCTTCCAGGGCAGCTTCTGGTAAGCCCCCCTTCCCCTCTCTCCCTGCGCCGCAGATATTTCGGAAATAAAGGGAGGAAACGAGGCCCGCGGTCTCCCTTTCCCTTCCCGCGAATTGGAGACGAGAACTGGCTGCCTCCCGCAGCTCCCCATTTTCCCCAGAGAGCCTCTGGGTGCCCCCATTCCTTCGTACCCGCTTGCTCCCTAATCGCCTCCAACAGCCCTATACTCTCGCCGGCCTACAAGGCGCCTGCGCGCGGTCCTCGTTTGCTTTTCTCTCCGTGGCCGTTTTAAAAGGACCTCTCTCCCCCCCGCCTCTCTCTCTCTCTCTCCCTTTCGCGTCGTGTTGCCGGCGAAACGTTCATTACTGTTTAGACTAATGAGATTCCCGGGCTCTCGGTGGGGAGCGGGGTGAAAGTAGGGAAAGAGAAACAGGCGCGCCTCGCTGCGGAGTGTTCCAGGTCGGTGGGGACGATGACGAGTGGCGAACAAGCAGACGAGCTAAGTCGCTCCTCAGAAGGGCACGCAGACGCTAGGATGGCCAGCACGGCAGGGAACCGAGGGCGGGGATCGAGATGGATCGAAATGGCTTCAAAAGACTAGCAGAGTATATATACCAATGTCGCGGCAATGCACGGTGAACGGCGAAGCCACGAAGGATGAGCGCTTGACGGTAAAATAATGACCATGTTCAAGGCCAGCGACAAGAACAAAGCTAAACAGGGCGTCAGCGTTGAGCAATCAACTCTGAGTGCATCTGTGCCCCAAGGGAACACTAATGCAACATTAAGAATGAATGAACTAATTATATCTCTGGACTGCACAGGATAACACAAAGACGCGACGCAGGAAAAAAAAGAAAGAAAAAAGCTGCTTGCATACATCTTGGAAAATACCCCACACTCGATCACTGAGCAAGAACCGGGAGTTCACTTTTATGCGAAGCATAAGAAACAGTCAATGATTTGTTGCAGCGTTAACCCACTCTCTATAACAACACGCAAATAGATGCACATATGCCACAGCAAGAGAGAACTTTCAACGCCGATTAGCGATCTGGAGGAGACCACTGCTGGCCCCTTCTCGTGTGGTATGTGGCCTGGCTGTGGGATATACCAGAAGGCCCTTCCACTCGTCGCGGGTGCTCGATGTTACCGGCCTTTGGTGGATCATTTAACGTACCTCCTGTTTGTGATGTTCAGGTAATTTGCTGACGGGCTTACGCGTTGTGTTGTCCAGTCTCGGCACCTCTTCTGTTTGGTGCCACGCGTAGCCGCCAGGAGTCTATTCCATGGTGAACAGAGCATCCACACCGCTTCCGGTTTGTCTTGCTCTAAGGGCACCAGCTTACGCCAATGGAGTCCCGGACTAAGGACACTACGCTCCTTGTCCCCGCCCTCTATTTGTACAATAAATGTTTTCACCATCATCGACAGGCTGCTTCGCGAGTCCCCAGGTCACAATATCGGCGCTCAGGGGGAAGAGAGGCTCTTGCGCCTGTAGCGGAGTCTTCCTCGGGCATGCTACCGAATGAACAGCGGCCGCATCCTTTGCGTGAATACACGCTTCTCTTCCAAGGGTAAGGTGACGCTTTACGCACTTATGGACTTCGTCCGAAAGGCGTAGCTCCTGCTCTTAATTTAGTCCCGTTAATTTACACCACTGCACGTGCGCAGATGGTTCCGGCGCGGCAGGATGCCCCGCAGCTAGTCCAGCTAGCAAGCACTGGCGCCATCTGGCGCATCCAGGGCGATGTGCGCATGCGCACTGACGGAGCGCGGTACGCGGTAGTAGGGGTACGCTCTACGCTAAAAGTCTCTAATGCAGTTATCGCTGCGGAAGGAAAGCCAGAAAACAATCTCACAACGTTTAGCTCTGGAATAACGTTTATTCCTTTCCGCCGGACATGGTGGCAGAAAGCCACAGCCTCGGCACCCGCTCAATCAAACAGATTGGAAACAATCGTGGCAGACGGTCACCGCAAGGGCGGCGGAACAAAGTTCGTCAGCATGCTTAGCTGGACGACCTGGCTTCGAATAACTTAATAACCGCTTAGAGAGAAAAACATAATGCGAACACTTAAACACGCGTGTGCACAAAGCACTCTGTGTAACTGTGTGTCGTGCGTATGCAATCGCGCGCCCTTTCGGTAGTCTTTGTCGCTAAGCGCACTCAGTTATCCGTAGAGAGGTTGAATTCTTGAATCATACTGTTCAACCTATCAGCGACAACGCCGGACTTCCTCAAAGGAAACAGCCAATTTTGACCCTGGACCTCTGGGTGCAATTGAAGTGAGAAGGTTTGAAAGATGAAAAGCGCCAGCAGATGAAAAAAGCGTTAAGCAGAAATTGGATGCCAAGAAACAACAGTCCACATCGCGAATAGCCAATAGAACACGCCGGGATATAAACCCCTACAAAGCCAGCCATGTTTCAGCGTCGAAGAAAAGGAAATCCACGGAAAGCCGCGATGTCTTCCATGCGCCAATCGAATTACTACAAGGAAGAAAAGCAGCAGAGTTCGTTCCCCGGAAGAAAAAAAAAAGGTGAAATAGCCGCGCCCAGGGCGAAGCGGGGCAATAAAATAGGGACAGAAAGAAAATAAAAGGTCAGCCAGGAAAACAGCAAAAGGAGAGACCGCGACAAAGACGAGAACAGCGACCCCGTTTCCCGCCACGCGGTCGACGCTGGCGAAATCGGGTGGTGAGAGGGGGCGGGGTTCCCGGGAGCCGCCTTCCCTACTACCCCTTCCCTCCTCTATATCCTCCTCTCCCGTCGCCCGCATTTGCTCTTCCACCGCGGCGCGGGGCACGACCGAAAAGAATGCACAAAGGCGAACGGCGCGCTCCGCGACACGGGAAGCGAGGGGGGAAATTTCAGGAGAACGGGCGCCGACCCCATTCCTTCACTCAGTACATCCTCCCGTGGCGACATCCGAGGACGTCGCTCTTCCGTTTATACGACACATCGCCGGGCCTCGGCAACCGAATACACAAGCAGCAGCAGCTAGCTTCAACACACGGGAAGAAAGAATCGGCTTAGCTAGCGCCAAACGCCACGCCTATTGGTATGCGTGCGTGCGTGCGTGCGTGTGTGTGTTTAACGAGTGAGAAAATAAAAAAAATGCTACTGCATTGAGACAGAGCCTATACTACTCCTACTCGTGTTGAATTATGAGCAAAAGTAATCAGTCGGCAGTGAGCAAAATTAAAAGGAGCCAAGGTTTCCCTCACACTTCGGCTATGCGCCAGTCTTGAGAACAGCCACTCTCAGATGCAGATATCCCCAGAGGAGTTTTTTTTTTCTTTTATCGCTTCTCCAGCGGACCGGTATGTACCTTCATGCTCAAGCAATTTTTTTTTTCTGAACAATTTCTAACTATAACGCTTCGCTCCCGTTGAAGTCAAGCGTATTTCCATAGCTGAAAACTCCCTGCGATTCGAAAGCACGTAAGTATACACAACGACTAATTCGAACTGGCCGCGCATCCTAACTGCCCGGCCCAGCACTGCGTCGCCTCCGGCCCGCAGCAAGCGGCTGCGCCCGCCAGTAATCGCGCCTGCGGACCGCGTGACTGCCGTAAGTGCACACAACTGGCAATAATATGCGTTCTCGCTTTCCCTGCCACCGCCATGGCAAGTTTCCCTGTTACCGCCACGGTGCCACCGCCATGGCAAGTTTCCCGCCACCGCCACGGTGTTTCACCGTCACCGCAAGTTCCCCTGCCATCGCAATGGCAAGTTTTCCTGTCACCGCTATGGCATGTTTGCCTGTCACCGCCATGGTAAGTTTCCCTGCCACCGCAGTGGAAAGTTTCCATTCCCCGCCATGGCAGGTTTTACTGTCACCGCCATGGTGTGCTTCCCTGTCACCGCCATGGCAACTTTCCCTGCCACCGCAGTGGAAGGTTTCCCTTCCCCACCATGGCAGGTTTTCCTGTCACCGCCATGGCATGCTTCCCTGCCACCGCCATGGCAAGTTTTCCTGTCGCTACTATGGAATGTTTCCCTGTCACCACCATGGCAAGTTTCCCTGTCACCAGAGTGGAAAGTTTCCATTCACCGCCATGGCAGGTTTCCCTGTCACTGTCATGGCAAGATTCCCTGCCACCGCCATGGCAAGCTTCCCTGTCACCGCAGTGACAAGTTTCCATTCACCGCCATGGCAGGTTTCCCTGTCACCACAGTGGAGAGTTTCCATTCACCGCCATGGAAACTTTCCCTGCCACCGCAGTGGAAGGTTTCCCTTCCCCACCATGGCAGGTTTTCCTGTCACCGCCATGGCATGCTTCCCTGCCACCGCCATGGCAAGTTTTCCTGTCGCTACTATGGAATGTTTCCCTGTCACCGCCATGGCAAGTTTCCCTGTCACTAGAGTGTAAAGTTTCCATTCACCGCCATGGCAGGTTTCCCTGTCACCGTCATGGCAAGTTTCCCTGCCACCGCCATGGCAAGCTTCCCTGTCACCGCAGTGACAAGTTTCCATTCACCGCCATGGCAGGTTTCCCTGTCACCACAGTGGAAAGTTTCCATTCACCGCCATGGCAGGTTTCCCTGTCACCACAGTGGAAAGTTTCCATTCACCGCCATGGCAGGTTTCCCTGTCACCACAGTGGAAAGTTTCCATTCACCGCCATGGCAGGTTTCCCTGTCACCGCAGTGACAAGTTTCCATTCACCGCCATGGCAGGTTTCCCTGTCACCACAGTGGAAAGTTTCCATTCACCGCCATGGCAGGTTTCCCTGTCACCACAGTGGAAAGTTTCCATTCACCGCCATGGCAGGTTTCCCTATCACCGCCATGGCAAGCTTCCTTGTCACGGCCAGGCTAGCTGGGCCAGAAGACCGTGCATGATGATCCTGGCCTCGCGTGGAAACGAGGGCAAGCGGAGGCTAGAAACATCGTAAACAAAAGAACGAACTCGGAAGGCCTGCGCCTCTTCACCCGTTTACACTCTTCATCACTCGTCTACTTTAACGCCAAGAATGAAAAGATAAAAACTAACCCACTGGCTTCAGAAGGAGTGCGGGAAAGGCGGTCGAATAATCCCCCGGGAAATACTCCGCATTCAAGAAGCAAGCAGCCTCGACTCCAGGCCTGAAACGCAGTTTCTTCTTCGTTCTTCTACTTCCATGTATTGCTATTTAGGTACGTTCCTCTCCAGTTCACTTGTGGAGTCAAGGCTGGCCTCTGCTGCTCTCGCGATCTTTCTTTTTTTTTTGTACGTGCGACCAGTGAAAACAACTCAGGACAGCCATAGCAACGCTTCCTTTTACGGTCTGAATAAACCCGACCTCTTGTTCCTTCTGTTCCCGTTTACTTGTCAAGAAGCCTCCCTGAGAGAAAAAATGTTTGCTGTCCCTCAAACTGCAGTAGTGCACAGCCTGCCGAAGTACAAGTCAGTGTACACATTCGGGAAGTTGGAGAGGTCGAGTAAGAACCAAATTTTCCCTAATCGGAAAACGCACTGCGTGGCCCCAGTCTGTTTTGTGGAACTCCTGCTTGCATCCCCGCGTGATCGAAAGAGCTTACCCGCTTTCAAAATGGCGAAAGTAAAGCTGCTCTAAGTAAGCACGATACGACCACGTCGCAGTCTGGCTACCCAACTGTCCCAATTCTAATCGTTAGCTGTAAGACGCATTATACTTGACGTAAAGTTGAAAGTTTGGCCTATAGGCCCATTTTTGAAAAGGCGCGAATGTTTCATTTTAAACGAACGTGTCCCCAATCCATGGGCCCGAAAATGGCCGTCTCCCGATATCACAATAAACATCTCCAATCTCCATAGCTATCGAACAAGCTTTTCTACTTCACCCTCGAGGCGCCATAATTATCTAGCTTCACACAGACAAGATTGCAATACCGCAGACACAGTGATTCACCCGGCTGTGACCGGGTGCTCCCCATGATACACAACATGCAGTGGCTTGGCCAATACGCCCGCGTGTGCGCCGCCTTCACTGTTTTTGCAGTGTACGTGCAGAACCTTGACGTTAAACCCCACGTGTTGTACCCCAAGCATCACATCTGCTGCAGCTGTAGTGGCCTGAGAACACCTGCGACTAGCCGCAAGCAGTGCCACTTTGTCATTTCCACCACGCACACAACAGCACTTGCTCGGCAGGCTAACGAGCCAGGCCAATATTCCAACTAGATGCATTAGTGGTACTGATTAGCCCCGGACTAATAAAACATTTTCGTTTAATTATAAAAACCTAGAGCGGTGCGCTGCTCCAGCAGGGTCTGTGAAAGGCATAACTCTTGCGCGGTTGTCCCCCGAGCCTGACCGTGAGATGCGACACTTCCGCCGCCTCCGCCCCATCGGCGAACGCAACATTCGCCCCATTGGCACAGTTCTGCGGTGCACAACACGAGAGGAGAACTTGAGTTTTGCTAGCTGCGAATGTAACTTCCGATTTCTGAGACCAGTTTCAAGGGCGGCTTGCTGGGTGAATTGGTAAAAGATACTATACTCGCGGATAGCTTTTTTGTGGCTATGCAGTGGAAGACACGGGGGCGAGGCGCAAGGCTTTCACAAGCGCGCCTGTATCACTCACAAGGGAGCGAGCTAGGCGCCAAGATGGCGGCGCGCGCCCGTAGCTTCCGCAGCATAGCCACAAAAAGCTATCCGAGAGAATAGATCGGTGTCAGGCAGGGTGACCCGATCTCTCCCATGCTGTTCACGGCGTATTTACAGGAGGTATTCAGAGACCTGGACTGGGAACAGTTGGGGATGACAGTTAATGGGAAACACCTCGTAAATCCGCGGTTCGTTGATGAAAGGGACGAACTGTGAAACATAATGACTTAGACCGGCAAAGCAGAACGCTAGGTATAAGCAAATTCAAAACCGCCACCGAAGATCATCTGCATTCAAGCTAATTGCCTTCTAAGCCAACCCCTCATGTAATGTCCCTTGAGGACCTTTGAGGAACAAATAAATAAATTAAGTAATATGCGGAAAACTAAAGCAATGTTCAACAGCCACAGAAGGGAACAGCAGTTTACGACAGGTAGCCGGGCGCCATGGTAAGGGAATTAATCTGCTTAGGGCAGGTAGTGACCGCAGATCCCCACAACTAGAGTGAAATCACTGGAGGAGTAAGGATAGCGTGAAGCACATTTGGCCGGTACTCTAAGAACACTATAGTGGCAGTCCAGCACGAGCCTTCAAGCGAAAAGTATACCATAAGAGCTGCATCTTGCCGGTGCTCACATATGGGGCAGAGAAGGAGGCTAACGAAAAGTGTTCAACTTAAACTGAGGACAACGCAGCGAGTTATGGAAAGGAAATTAATAGGTGTCACGTTAACAGACAGGAATACAGCAGAGTGGGCGAAGGAACAAACGCACCTTAATGACATCCTGGTCGAAATAAAGAGGAACAAATGGACTTGGGCAGGGCGTGCAATGCGATGGTCGTTAAGGTTAACGGACTGGATTCCGAGAGAAGGCAAGCGTTGCAGGGGGCGGCAGGAAGTTATGTGGGCGGAGGAGCTTAGAAAGTTTTCGGGGATACGGTGGCCGCAGCTGGCATAGTTTTAATCGGAGAGATACGGAAGGCGCCTTTGTCCTTGAGTGGGCGTAGTGAGGCTGATGATTAGATAAGTAAAAAAAAACGAAAAGGCGCGCGAACAGATAGAGAAGACTGAGGGGACGATAGTGGACTAACAGCTGCAAGCACGGCCCTGTCCTGTATATGTCTTCTGTTGTGTTCGTGTGCTTTCCTGCTGTCTGTATACTCATCAAGTCCTGTGACCATTTTGGTCGTCCCGTCTCAGGCCAGCCGCTTCTAAAGAAACTGTGGCTAATGGTTGCGAAAGTACCGAACTTTTTCGCGCCAGTTCTAGCTCGGACTCTTCAACTCGATTAACTACGCTGCCAGCCAGGCAAAACGAGAAAGATAAGCAGTACAAAATGCAAGGTCACCGCGCAGCACAAGGAGAGATCAGTTTCTCGTACTTGGACAACAGCTAACGCTTTGCTCTGCATTTACAATCGATATTTTTTTACACCACTCCGGCGATCTATCATCCTCACTTGCCTGGGCAGCCACATGTCCGCAGGCCAACCACGTCGAAACAATGCATTATAACACTTGTTCAACAGAGCTGCACAGACGACGATGACTAACCTTTGATAAGCCACCTTCCTAGCGCAAAGCTGGGCGACTGTGGCTTACTGTTGAGCTACTGAATAGCCCTACATTGAGAAGGTGCCGGTAATCGAGCGACAATACTTGTTCGCACTAATTGATGTAGCCAGGAAGGCAGGAAAACTGAGAGACGAGCTTTGAGTCAGAAGACTGCCGGACCTTGTCCCAGACCTTTCAGCGCCTCGTGTAGAAAGAAAAAATTGACAGACGATTACGACAGTCGGTAATGCGAAATTTGAGCGCAGCTCTCCGCACTTCACCTGCCACCGCTGGCAGGTGAATTTTTCCGTGGCAGCCACCTTCCGGTTGTTCCTTCCTCCGTTCTCGCGGTGGCAGGTCGCGTTTCGTTCTGCTACTACCTGCAACCTGTCTCCTGTCAGGTGACAGCCACGTTACAGAAGGCAGCCGCCTTACAGGTGGCGCTTCGCTCTGCTACTTGGACAACCGGTCACGCCGACGACGGCGACTACGATCTGTCTCATATCGTTGGACACCTCAACCGCGCCGTAAGGGAAGGAATAAAGGAAGAATAGGTGCCATAGTGGAGGGCTCCGGAATAATTTCGACCACCTGGGGATCTTTAACGTGCACTGACATCGCACAGCACACGGGCGCCTTTTGCGTTTCACCTCCATCGAAACGCGGCCGCAGCGGTCGATTTCTAAACCAGGGTACTCCGGATCAGTAGCCGAACGCCGTAACCACTGAGCCAACGCGGCGGGTGCCCTGTCACAGAAGCATGAGTTTCCCTTTAGACTTCGTACCACGTACGCGCATATAAAAAAGAAAATTAAAGACAACAACAAATACACATGTGGTAGCTTACGTGCTTACTTGATGTAACGACATTCCCAGCGCGACTCCTTTTCACTTGGGCGTCATCCCGCGCGTTGAGCAGCGTTCGGGGGCCGCCGTTTTCGAACCCACTTACAGCCTGCACAGGCTGCACAGGAGGCCCGCCTCCTACTCAATGCTCAGGGCATCGCCAATGCCTGCGCTGATTTCCCGTTGTCTACACTTCAGGCGGGAGTATGCACGCTGGCTATTCTGTGGGCCGGACAGCTGCGTTTTTGCTCTTTTCACTTAACGGCCAATTACAGTGGGTCGAGACATGCGAATTAAAGAGCTCAACAAATATATTATCTCTTTCGCCGCTTCCCCTCCCACGCGGCGATTGTGCGCACCGCGGACGATCTATTGTAAACAGGCCGTGATTTCCGCAGCTGCGTTTGCCTCACGAGGCCCTGGACGCCTGTCTCCATTGTTGTGCGCTGCTGTCGCCACCTGCGGACTGAACGACAATGAGACGCCGAGCTGTCGAAGACCAAGTTTGGTCACATCCGGGGCTTCCTGGAGGGCGGACTTTCGCTCGGCACTCAAACCGGACGCCGAGATGTCTAGGTATCTCAGCAACCTCTACTGTGGGGTCGCACAGTGAGGCTAGTATGATCTATTCGTGATGTATACGGTGGTCGACATTTATGCGGTTTGTACATTATAGCATTTGAATGCGACATGATACGCATTGCAGAAGGCGGTACTCTTTCGACTATATAGTCAGACCCATGGTTAATCCCCTGTCACGCAAGCATTAGAGGAGATGAACCACGGATTAAATTCGACGCCATGAAAATCTGGCGACGCCATTGGCTGGAGGACCTCCTCTGAGGGGCGTTTGTTGCTTCGTTCTTGAGTTGCGTCCGACTATACTGCGCCCAGAACCATAACTAATTCTCACCATTACCGGGCTTCCTTCGCTTTCTGAAGGAAGCTCCGTCCATACCTTGCATGTTGCATGCAGTTCATAATGAGCGCGACTGTATTGGCAGTTATTTAAGGGGCCCTCTATCAAACACATGGCCTATACTGCAGGAGAAAGTAAAAAAAAATGGCTGTGGTTTAGCTCTGGTTAACCCTAGTTGAATTGCGAAAGCTTCGTTTCCTCGGCACGTCGTCTACGCAGCGTCTCATCCCGACGCTCTCGAAAACTAAAACCGGTCTCTTCCGGCACGTGGAACTTCTTCTAGCCGCATCTTCGTTACGACGCTTCTCGAGTCCGGCGCATTCTTCTTGCGTCTCTTGAGCGCGGCACCTCCTCTCCCTCTACCCCAGCGGAGCACATCTGGTTGAGCGAGCGACGTCGACGCCATCTGTTGGAGCGCGGCTGCGGCGTTGCTAGGCAACACCGCAGCCGACATACGACATACGGCGCGACCAGCCGAAATGGCTCACTGGCTGGCGTAGTAAAGCTGTCGCTTTAAAACGAAAGAAACGTCGCCGGATAAAGGTGGACACAGCATACGCCGGTGTGAAAGCCAAAAACGCGCAAGGAGCCAGCGACCGCTGTGATCGGTCGCGCGCCAGTTCCGTCGTCCAGTTCAGCGCGGCCTCAGCACCACGCCCGTCCTTCTAACGCCACCTGAATGGCCAATAGCGGGCCCGGGATTTATGACGTCACAAAGTGCGATCGCCGCCGGGTGACGAGGGCCAGGCGACAGGTGAGGGGGCTCACCTGTGCTCGGGCGCGCGCCCGGCTCAGCGGGGCGCGAGGAATGACCCCGGTGCGGTGGCGGCGGTGGCGGTGGCGCTGGAAGCGTTGTTGGCTAGCGCCGGCCTCACCGGGTTCTCCGGCTACAGCCACACGTGCGCCGTGATCATTGTCGCCAGAGAGAAGGGAACGAGAGGAGGAAGGGGGAAAAAAACGAGGGCGAAGGGGAAAAAAAGGAAACGAAATTAGTCGAAAGGCACTCAGCGGAAACTAAGGTTGCGCGCCAAAGTGAGAGGTAAAGTATAAGGACAACTCAAAGGCAACACAAATATGCACGTAAACAATGAACCGAGAATAATCCGGCGCGTGACGTACTTCGAAACCAGAATGCACGCAGGATACATGACAGACGCAGCATAGGTAACTCGGCAGCTCTCTATAAGGATTGCCTCAAGAAATCATTTTCTGTTTCAAAAACATGCTATATACCATGCAACAGACCTGCCGACACTGAGGAACGTTCTTCGTTCCATCGGGAGTACCCAATAGCGCGGCTATAAGCTTTGAATTACAAGCTGCCATCACGTAAAGGAACACTTTCAGCACCAGCGACCAATTTCACCAAAAACGGAGGGTTAATTTAAAACGTAAAAAGTTCAGCACACGAGATAAAGGTGTCGCCACCACCAGCTAATTTCGCAAGTAAAGCGAGTGCGTAGACACAAACTTTTTAGCGGATCTCAGAGGCAACGCTAAACCGCCATTCACTTCAAAACGGCGATAACCTGTCCCTTTCGGCAAGGACGTCACCCAGTTTGAATCAAGCCTTGCGGCCGAGGTTGCTACCAACCAATGGCACCGTCCCCGGCCCGGTAGCCCAACCTACGGGCCCTCGTCTTAGGCTGGGGCCCACGGGGGAGCAAGCTACCACCATTTGGCTAAATAAAGTTGACCGACCGACCGACCGACCGACTGACTGACTGGCGGAAGGACCTTTAAATCAAGCTTCCTCACCGATAAATGTGTCTTTTACTGACGGACATGACGTCAACATGCACAGAAAGAGTCAGATAATCATTTTTACCGAGAACAATAACTGAAGGTGGTGTCCTCAGCGTCCCATTTGACATCCGCGCCCCCACACCTCTCAGAAAACGTAGCGCCACCTTGGGTTGAACGCGCGAACTGCGCACGTCAGACCAAGGCCAGACTAGAGCGGCGACTCCGAGTCCGGTCGCTGTCAGACACTGCTTGTCGTCCAGGTTCATACGGTGCACGCACCAGCAACGCAAGGACTACATCACAGCGCTCGAAAGGGCTGTGTTGTTCTGCCAGGACCACTCGCGTTTGTGGCTTGATGTGCAGAGTCACTGGAATTTTTTCCCGGTGACTATATTGATATGCGTCGCAGTGTACACCCAAGTGGACCCGAGATAACGGTGTACCCTCACTCTAAGATACATAGGATACTCTGCTCTCAAAAGGCAACAGCAGACGACAGCTAAACAAAGCGTAAAAAGTATTTTGAAAATAAAAAAACGCCACCGATGCAATGCTCATTCGACAGGTACATTTGTATATTCTGATTACTGTTGTCAGCCTCCACCTGCATGAAGCTGCACTCTAAATACGAATTGGCCTAAGTGGAAATGAAAAAGAAGTAAGCTGTCCTTTCGGGGGCAAGTTACCCTGCTGAAGTCCCGGGGTAGATTTCGACCATTAAATTACGGAATGCTTACTCTTGGCAACGAAGTCATGTTCCCACCGCAAAACGTAGCAACTTGATGCAGTTAGCAGTAGGAGGAGGCATTTAAATGCGGCACTGGAGCAAATAGAGCGAATATAAAAGATTGAAATCTCGGCTAAAATCTTCGCAACTGCTAGAACTTCGCATGTTTTGAAGAGGAACTTTCTTCCCGTTGCCAACCGTAAGCATTTCGCATTTTTAGTGATGGAAATCTACCTCAGGGCTTGGGCAGCATACCCTTCCCCTATTAGGGAGAGCGATGGAGGATGACTTACTTCCTTTTTTACTCCCACATAGACCGTTACAGCGTAAAGGCATGGCTTAGGAGGGTTCGACGTTCACTTTCTTCGTCGCTTTCGCAAACCCAGTGAGACTCGTGTAAAATGTTCATGGTCAGTTGACCGTGCAGGCACACCCCAACGCCAGACAGGGTTTTGAAAGATTCTTGCTGGAATTGACACACGGTAAAGGTGACGACGGACAGCGAAAGAAAACATTCAGACACAGCGTCAGCTCTTTTACTTTTGTTGTCCTCAAATGGAAAATGACGTTTATACACTTCGTAGTGATCCGGAGTTCCCGGGTTCGAACCCGACTGCGGCGGCTGCGTTTTTATGGAGGAAAAACGGTAAGGCGCCCGTGTGCTGTGCGATGTCAGTGCGCGTTAAAGATCGCCAGGTGGTCGAAATTATTCCGGAGCCCTCCACTACGGCACCTCTTTCTTCTTTCACTCCCTCCTTTATCCCTTCCCTTACGGCGCGGTTCAGGTGTCCAACGATATATGAGGCGGATACTGCGTCATTTCCTTTCACCAAAAAACCAATTATTATTATTATTATTATTATTATTATTATTATTATTATTATTATTATTATTATTATTATTATTATTATTATTCACTTCGCCAGATAGGTCAACACTATAGAGGCTACGTCCGGGCCCGGAGATCAAAAATGTCTAGTAATATTGTAATTGAAAGCACGAGTCCAAATAACAGAAGTAAATATCGAAATGAGTTTTGTGAGACTGACGAGTTATTCGAGGCGGGGTGTGACTGCGATATGTGCTTCATTCTAACCCTGTGTGTGTGCCCGGTAGGGTAACTGTTTGATGCCACCGCCTCGCATGACCTTTGCACGTAATGCATAGTATGTCTACGCCAGTGTGTGTGATTTACGACTATAGCACACTCGGCAGCTCTCACATGTGTCGGGCACTGGTCGAATTGAACATATAGTTTTTTTTTATTTTTCCAGTGTGTACACAAATTTAACAATTAAGCCAGGCCAACGCACCGTTCTAAAACGTAGCAACAGATATGCGACAACGGTTTCTACCCATTTCTAAGTAAATACCACTGACTTTCTGTCCCTCACTGTAGTGCTCCATAGCTTCACTCATTAACTTCTCACCGGCTTCTCAAGGTAGTAACTCTCACTAGTTCTACTTTACTACCTCCAGTTATTAAGAGGGTAGTGGTCTGTGTGACAAGGATCTGGTTAGTAGTTAGTGAATTCTTAGCCGTTTTTCTTAAGAGTGTACCGATTGTAGTTAAGGTCGTGTAAAAGGCACTGATTGAAATGTGTTGAAATTTGTCTGCATACGCGATACAGTTCCTCAGAAAAAGGTAAATAAACCTCCAAAAATGCTCTTTTGAAAAAAAAATACAAATTTAGCCTCTGAAAGCTCCTCACTTTCCCGTTCGACGTGACGGCGAAAAATGATCAAAAACGCATTTTTGAAGTCGCGAACACTCATGTGCAGTATATTTTCTGAAAGCTAAAGAAATGGTCTACCAGAACGTCGCAAAATTTAATTTTTTTTTTTTACAAAATAAAGTCTCATTCTACCTTAATGAGAAGCTGTGCGTATAGGAAATGACTACTGATCCGGAGTTCCCGGGTTCGAACCCGACCGCGGCGGCTGCGTTTTCATGGAGGAAAAACGCTAAGGCGCCCTTGTGCTGTGCGATGTCAGTGCACTTTAAAGATCCTCAGGTTGTCGAAATTATTCCGGAGCCCTCCACTACGGCACCTCTTCTTCCTTTCTTCTTTCACTCCCTCCTTTATCCCTTCCCTTACGGCGCGGTTCAGGTGTCCAACGATATATGAGACAGATACTGCGCCATTTTCCTTTCCCCAAAAAACCAATTATTATTATTATTATTATAGGAAATGAAAAAGGATGGAAAAGGGGACGAATCGAGGGCACAATCCATAAAATAAATAGGAACAGCGCTCTTCCATACTCCGTCCGGTCGTCGCCTTCCCGCCATTTCAGTTCCAACAAGAACACGTCGCAACTATCTCATCTTGCCATCCATTTGCGGTTTCAAAGAGACGTCGCTCTCGAACGTGGTAAACACGTAATGTGTGGCTGTTACACTATCGTATTCTTTGCAGTCTAACACGCCACAGATGTACCTCTCTCAGCATACTTGCACAGATTCGAAGGTTATGAGCTAGAAATAGTGCTTTATTGGCATCTGTAAATGCAGCAGCTTTGATAACAAGCATCACGGCCGCTCACATGATCTGGGGAGACGAGAAAGATTGGTGATATATGGACGGGGTATTCCGTATTTACTGGATTTTAACGCGAACTTTTTTTTTTCGGAAAACAAAAAACTCGTTTAAATATGACATGCGCGTTAGCATCGAGTATGAAAACGAAACTACGTGAGCAACACCGTATATTGCCATCGGCGGTGTGAAAAAAGGGTGCGCGTTACAATCGAGGGCGCGTTAGACTAAAGTAAATACGGTATGCGAGATTTAAGGTCCCATAACTGCGCCTCAGCCATGAGAAAACCGGAGCTGAAGGTTTCGTATTAATACCGATACTACGTGAGGCTCTCTCACGTGCACTGGCGCCGCATAGCACGAGGGTGTATTTTCATTTCGTCTCCATCGCAATACGATCACAGCAGCCGGGAGTCGACCCCGCGACCTTTAGAGCTCAGTAGCCGAACCCGCAGTGGGCCATCGCGGCAGGCAAATATTAGTATAATGGACCTCTGTTGCGTGATCCAAGCTCATGTCCCGATGAGCGCGCATTTCGAACGCGTGAAATCATTTCCGTGCACATACACACAACGGCCGAAATCGCCGCAGGCACATGCAATTTCGAGTGCGCGGCTGGTCGTTCTAAAAGTTTGAAATTGAGAAAACACAAACAGTGTTTTGTTCGCCTTTTTAGGCCTGCGTCGTGCCTTACGTTGATCTGTACGTAATCTAACGCGCACTATAGTGCGATAACAAATTTACAAATGCTCAGACGCCTCATATGCTTCCTGGCGCGCTAGATACAACGGCCATAAAAGAAAAGCAGAACCAGCCAAGCGAGCAGAAATAACTGGCACGGTCGCATATACGACCACCGCGACTCCGAAAACAGGCGCAGAGCACCAAGTAAATGGCGAACGCCAGCCGGAAACCAGATCACCACACAAGCACGACGCGCCTGAAAGAACAGGCAGTCAGAAAAAGAAAAAAAAAAGGAAGCCAGAGTAAAGGACGCGGAGAGGCGGGGACAACAAGCAATAAGCCAATCCGAACCGCAGGTAATTACTTCTGCCTCGGGGAGAGAGGGGGCGCTGGGGAGGCGGCGGCCAGGGGGAACATTTTCTTATTAGACAAGCGGTCGAACAGCTGTCCCCGCTCGGTCGCCCTATATATTTCGGCTGGACAGAGCGCAGCAAGAAAGAAAGCCGACCAGGGGTGCATGGAAGCGGGGAGGGAAGAAAGAAGGGGGGGTACGCCATCTATCTAGTCGTCGAAGCGGCCGACCGCGCGTCGTCTGCATGGCTCCAGGAAGGAGGGGCTTTGCAGAAGCTGGATGCGGCTTCGCCTATCGCCGACGTTGCTGCTGCTGATGCTGCCGGCTTCGCGGTAGAGATCACTCGTTTCGCGAGCGATGTATTATATACACCGTTCGGTGCGTTGTAGGGCGGACAGAATTTCTCCCTACGGCAAGAATCGGTCCGCCGGCGCTCGTTCTGCGGCAGAAATAAACAGCGCCCCCTGGGGCACTATACAGCCATATTCCCACACATCTGCAGGGTCTTACATAATTACTTGGGCACCATAAAAAATAGGGCGAGGGGTGGGGGGCAATCATTTGCGCAGAGGCCCGCGCCTGTCGCAGTCTAATTTACAGCGGAGATGTGTTGCTATATGGTGTACACCTGTTCGAACCACCTGAACAATCGACTGCGCCCTTATGACTCTATTTACAAAGCGAGGGATGGTTAGAACCTGTTCATCGGAACGATTGAACGTACCGTTTTCAGCAAATCACTGTCCTATTTAGTTATGTTAGGTTCGCTGCAGGACAGCGGACTCTCCCAAACATTTCTCAGTGAATCATCAAAGGGCGCTGACACGTGGTGGTACTGGTAGGCAGGCGATAACGTTGTTGTTATTAGGTGTACCAGTTTCCGGCACCAAAGCGAGCACGAATCCGAAGTCAGCTTAGGCCAGCAAATTCTGTCAAGTATGTCTAAAAAAAAAAAATGTTCTCCAAAACAGAACCGGTGTTTAGAAGGGAATATAGAGCAAACCTCAAAAAGAGGTGAAGAGTCATCGCCATACAATTTTCCGCTCCCCCCCCGCGCGCGCGCGCGCGCGCGCGCGCACGCACGCACACACACACACACACACACACACACACACACACACACACACACACACACACACACACACACACACACACACACACACACACACACACACACACACACACACACACACACACACACACACACACACACACACACACACACACACACACGCGCGCGCGCGCGCGCGCGCGCGGAGGCTAAATGCTAGAGGCACGTGTACTGTGCGATGTCAGTATACAGGCTACTGTCTACACTTGTAAGTGCATGGGTATTCGATCCGCTACAGCTGTATTTAGTGGGGTGGGCTCCCACTGAAGCCCATGTGTAACAGCGCTAGTTGTGCAAGGTACGCTGGCCAGTTTCACCACGTCCGCACAGGTGCAAAGCGTAAGCACAGGTAACGGCGAGATTGATCTCTTTATACAGGTGCGCACCTGTGCGCCTGAGTGGGCTGTAGGACTGACAAAAATGAGCAGACATGATAGACCAGGAACAGGCCGTCAAAATGTGACCGTATAATGAATTTTATACATTAAAAATAATTGTTTTAACTTGTGAGCACCTAGGCTAGAAAAAAGAAACCTTGCCGTGGTAAACAAAAAATGCGAAGATAACTGGCTAGAGGGCGATTTATTGGCTTGCAACAAAGAAACCGAATTTCCGGAGGACGTGTTCCTGGAACTCTATCAAAAGCACTGAGGTACATGCGGACAAAATCGTGCGACGCTTCCACGCAGTCACACGGCGGGTTCAAGACACGGACGCATCCAAGCTATACTACCGCAGATACGGACTGTAGCTCACAATGGAGTCAAGCAATGCGCAAATATTCCAAAGCAAGACCGGATTTAGTGCCAATCGCGCTAGTTTCGGCAAAAGCCCGCGACAACCTTCGCAATATGCCCTTAGCGTTGACGCAGCCTCGGCCACCGCAGAATGACGTCACGGGAGAGCAGTGACGACACGAAGTAGCAAGTGCACAAGCGAAACAGAACCGAATCATCAGCCAGGGTATATAAGACAGCATAGAAGGCAACGAGAAAGACGAAGGAGGGAAGAGAGCCGGTCCCTCCTCCGCGATAGCACTGCCCCCCCCCCCCTCTCTTCGTTCCGGTGTGTAAGCACGCGTCGATTAGGCCTAAAACGGGCCGAGCATCGCGAAACCTAATCGTCTCTCGCAATCCCTCCTACACCAATTCCCGTGCCAGCTTCCATTGTTGCCCGCCATCTCCACCGCAGCGACCGCGAATGACAAGGGGAATTTCGTTTCAGATAGCGCTCCTCGGAAGGGAGGGGGGGGGGGGGGGGAGCCATGGCGTCGTCATGGCTCCGGTCGGTCTGCCCAACGTGGTCGGCGAGCCGCAGCATGCGCCGCCCCATTCGGCCACCGCGACCGTGTCTACAAACCGAGGGGTTGAATGGCTGAGCTTCGGAACTCGAAGCCCAGGTCACCCTCCCACAACACCACCGCAAGCGAGAAAGATGCCGGAGGTGTTTCTCCGCCAAAAACTCCGGCGAGCGAAAACCACGATCGTCTCTCTCTTCCCGGCTTTTACCCGGCTGCGGGAAAAGAGGGCCGAGAGCCCTGAATGTTTCATGTCGGTTCTTCTTCGCGATGACGAGGAGCAAGAAGAGATGGGAGGCGAGGGCAGCAAACGAACCTTGTGGGGAGAACGAAGGGACGAGCGAGGGGAAAGAAAATGGGGAGTAGGGAAGGCGAAAGGTAGGGAACAACGCAGCGCGCTCACTCGCCCCGCTCTTTCTTCTGCGGGGCTGTAATACGCCGTTCCCGGGGCAAACCGACGAGCATGGAGAGAAACGAATCCAAAATGGCGCTGCGAAGGGTAACAGACGACGATTCGAAGTGCGGGAAACAAGGGAGGGGGGGGGGGATGTGGAATGGTGGGGAACGAGGGCTGGGATGGAGGGCACCGGAGGAAGAAAAAACATGAAAACTTTGGAACGATTGCAAGACAACGCGACAAGAAAGCGGCAGATTGGAGGAAAGTGGGATGGGGGGAGGAAGAGCGTGTAAAAGGACCGGCGAAAGGGAGGGAAGATCGCAATAAATGGGAATAGGGAAAACGGTTGGGAGCGAGGGAAGTGGTGGTGAGCACGAAAGGTGAGCGCGCGCGCGCTAGCTAGCTAGCTAGCAGCCGAAACAACGGCCCACGACGAATGAGCACGAACGGGGTGCGGAAGAAGACGACGAACGATAGAAAGAAAGGGGGGGGGATGGGGTGGGGTGGGGGGGTCGAAAAACCGAGGCGGTTTCGCAGGAAAGGCGGACGGGGGAGCCAAAGAGTTGGCAGAGCTCGGCACTCTCTGCAGAAATCCACGAGGAGAGACAACGGGAGAAGGAATAGCTCTGCACAAGTGGAGGGGGTGAAGGGGGGGGGGGGGGGACAACAGAGCAGCGTACGCCGAGGGCACACACACACAAATACACACAAAACGCCGCTCCGCGGCATCCGACTGTGCGTGCGTGCGTGCGCGAGGAGGTCGTTACAAAAGCGCGAAACGGGCCGCGGAAACGGCGGGGACAAGAGCAGAAGGGGAGGGAGGGGAGCAAAAACCATTCTCCTCCTCTCCCTCACTCTCTTCCTCCTCCTCCTCGCGGAGCAAGAGCAACAGCGGGAAGACGGAGAGGAGGGGAAAGGGAGAAACATAAATGGGCTTTCGTGAGCGACGGGCGAACAAAGATTCGCGAAGGGCTCCGAAAACGAAGCGGAGGAGGAGAGACGGTGCGGCTCAAAGAAACCCGGGAAGGAGGTCGAGAGTGGGGGAGGGGCAAATCAATAGATACGAGCGCCAGAGCTGGCCGCCGCCGCCGCCGCGGAAGGGAACCAGCCGCCCCGTTCGTCGCTGGAGCGCGTACGAACAACGAACGCACAGACAGAGAGAGAGAGAGAGAGGGGGGGGGGCAGCACTGGAGGAAACTCGAAGCACACCCCCTCTCCACGTCCATTCCCGTCTTCTGTGCCGAGTACAAACGCGAATTTCGTTTCCCAGCCCGACGTTTGCACGTGCAGAGAGGCCCGCACTGGCTCGGCTTGTCTGCGGGCTTCAGCGCCGCCTAGTTGATGCGGGAGCAAGGAGAGGATCGGAGCGCTGGAGCAAGGAGACGCACCTTCAAGCAACAGCGGCCGCGTTGTTCATCATCACCTCTCTTTTTTTTCTTTTTTTTTACCATCGGCCGCAGAAACCCGGTTCAGTCACGGTAGTGAAGGCAACTGTAACCGGCAGCATGGAAACAGGACACATAAAAGAAAAAGGCTTGTGTAACTAGGACGGAATGAGGAGCCACACGATGAAGCAAGTGATAGATAGCTCAGACCAGCATTCCTAGAAAACATGCGAGCGGGCTCCCACACGCTACGCGGGAGGCCACGGCAGCGACTCAGAACCGAAAGAAATATTGCGTGTGATGATAAAACCACTAAACTATCTCGAACGCTTTCTCTTCCCCATCAGAAGATATAGGGATAGTTCTGCACCATGCCGCTTGCGCGCACTCTCATCCAAGTCACACCACAATCACATGAGCACACAAGGTACAGCTGGCTCCAGTATTAAAGGGAACATATTCTTCGCATTCAACGGCAGATTATTCCATAAGTGTCAGCGAAAAGCCCACTTTTTTCTTTCTTCCGAATAATTTTCCTCAGACCGGATAATGGCCAGGCGACATGAAACTCATTCCAGAAATAACAAGAGAATCCGCTTCTGTGTGCAAACTGCACATACTCAACAGCCGTGGGCCTGCAGCGGATAACGCTCCATTGGCCAGCGAGTACATGCTGGACATTTCGGTTACAACGCCGACGAATTTTAACCCCCGAGAGATCATTGCTGTAGATGTGTTTAGAACTAACGGATGCAAGTAGCAAGAAGAAAGGGCAGCCGCAGGCAAGGTCCCCTTGACGACGAAACGACAACTAGAGCCTGGACACTCTCAGCGAACAACGACTAAGCGGAGAGCTGCGGGGTTCAACATCGAGCGGCCTGGCTCTAGAAAGCCAACGGCTGAAGGTGGTTTCCCCAACCCGCAGCGCCCACCCGCTGGAGCCGACCGAACAGTACACGAGGGTGTACTGTTCCTCATCCCCTTGCGGGGATGGGGGGACAAAAGAGCTTTCGGTGGACATCAAGTTGCGTGGACAGTAGGGCTCACGGGACGAGAGCGGAAAGCGGAGCGGAGTAGTTGGAAGAAGACGCTGTAACCTTAGCTCTTTTGTAATTTTTCTCCAGTCTTTGTCTCCGTGTGTGATCGTTCGATCGCCAAAAAAAGTTTATCCCTTTATAAGGCGCAAGCTCTACGCACGTCTCACGTGAATACAAATGGTAATATTACACTCAGAATGACTCTAGATATTGAATGGCATCGCCTCCAAGCCGTTTCAACCACTAGTTCTGTATAAAAGGTACTTACACATCTGCAGCAATGACTTCGTATGTAAAAAGGACTCAGATGTGGTACGTATCAGTATCTTAGTCTTATCGACGTACAAAAAAAATACTGCGCTGGAATTTTAAAAAATTTTCAAGTATTATGAGACAGTTGAATGATGGGAAAAGGCTCAAACGATGGGCCCTGTTAAATAAAATTAATTGATTGACTGATTGATTGACTTATTGATTGATTGATTGATTGATTGATTGATTGATTGATTGATTGATTGATTGATTGATTGATTGACTGACTGAACGCGGTCGATGTCATTCCAAAATTTAATACCTGCGCAAAAAAAAAATTGATCGCAGTTTTCTTACTCATCACGAATAGGAAAATGCTGCTTGCAGCAAATCTATTAAAACTATTATTTTTTAGTACGTTATAATCAATAAATTTGTTAGAGAATAGGCTGTCGACGAGTCCGAAAAATCTACCCCATTGTTATGGAGCAGTAAACTGAGGGCATAAAATTCTAATCCCACACAGAAGCTCGTTATGGGCACACACAGCACGGCCTTGTGATAATGCGGATGGCTTCCCGCACCACAGTTTACGGGCAGCGAACACGTCCACAAGCGCATCATCAAACGGGACAGGTTGATGGACCGACAGCTGCACGCGTTGCGCCCTTCCAGGCAGGCCTCCTGGTAGGACTCCGTCTCAACCAAGTTCGCATCAGGAACGAAGAGAGAACACCAGAGCAAGCGTACTCATGGGCATACATAACACACCAGCCGAACTTACAGAAGTTCACCGTACGGCACAACTTTAACGCCCTTCCTCCACCCCCCAAGCCACAAGCATCATTTAAGAACCTAGGCCCTAACCTAACCAACACTCTCCGACCCACATACCCCACCCCCGGGGCCACCCAAAAGCTTCTAACAGTCCATCCACTCCCAAAAAACATGCACCCAGTCCACCACCAAGCTCGATGCGCAGCAAGAGGCACTACACAAACGTTATAACCAACACACGGGGGCTGTCTACGTAGATGCCGCGGAATACACCACTCAGCCGGCCTTTGCCATTAGCGCAATCGGCCACAATCTTTTACCCCTATAGCAGCTGTATCGGTCCTAATATATACCTCACTAGAAGCCGAAGAAGCTGCAACTGCCCTTTGTGATCTCCTCGACCACTGCCACACTCGTATTTAGTGACTCCAATACCGTGATCAGAAACTTCGCCAAAGGGCGGACGCATGCCGTCGCCCATAAAATTCTCAACTCCTCTCAGCCCCCCACTAGGCTCCATTCAACTCATATGGGTACTCGCGCACACCATCCCGGCATTGAAGCCCCCCATGACACCTCTCGAGCGTACGTCAACCGAGCAGGGCAAGCCGCCAAGCCAGAGAGCGCCCGTGACCGAATGATCACATACCACGAGATCTCACTTCACTACGGGGAGCGACGACTCCACTACCCTCCGCCTCACAAATCACTCACTAAATTAGAGCAGGTGACATGGCGCCAGCTACAATCTCGCACCTTATTCTCCTCCGCCCATTTAGCACTAATGCACCCAGGGCTGTTCTCTCCAGAGTCTACCCTTTGTGGAGCCCCAATAGCTGATTTCCATCACACATACTCTACATATGCTCTGAGTTCCAGCCGCCATCAGAGTGGCAACTCACTAACCTCGAGCGATGGGAGGTCGCGGTGTCAAGCTCCGACCCAGCTGTCCAAAAGCAGCTGGTGGGCTGGGCTTCGGAAATCGCCGGACCTCACCGACTGCCGGCCACTTCACGAGACCAAGAGCCAACCCAAGAATACCCTAAGATATGGCTCAATATTTATTAAGGTTTATCGCAACCGCCACCACCTTCCGCCACAGAAGTTCTTGAAACTACCAACAGAGGGAAAAGAGGCGCTGCGGTCGTTCATCTACCGCGAGAACGCCAAGACGCGCGAACTTTGACTTTGTTAATGTCTGTTAGAAAACGTGGATTCAGCTGCAGCAATACGCATTTTCTGGAGACAAACCTCCAAGAAACGCTTCGCTAATTTCCACTCACGCCTAATACAACACACCTACTTGCAATGAATTTATTCAAACGGCGAATAAACGCGTTATAAAACTATTTTAAACGGCGTACTCTGGGCGGCAAGGCGGCGAGGTTATTTTAGAAGCTGAATTCATGTTTTCGGCCAAACGCTAGTCAAACCAACAAAACGCTAGTCAAACGCTAGTCAAACGCTAGTCATTCGTCACGGGCAAACCCGTGACGAATGAAGCGCTCTTCAGAGACTTTCGCACGGGCGGATACGCCTCTTTTCGGTCCAGGCACATTGGAAAAACTTTGCGCCCTCGAATCTCGCACAGCAAGTCACGAGGTCAGTTGTAAAGAGAAAAAAATCGACCGGAATAGAGATATAAGTGGCTGGAAAACCCCTGAAAAATGAGAGGGGGAAAAATCAGCGTTCATCGTTCTTGTTTCGTCGCCCAGAATAAAGAAGAAAAAACGCTAAAATTTTCCGGACGGAGTTTTATGCAAACCATATCGATCGCCTGACGACGCACAGTTAAATTTGGTCCAAATGAGATGTTTGGGAGTCTGTTAAGCATCCGCAGCCGTTCACACAGTGGCAAGGTCTTCGCAGCAACCAAGCGCTGACGTCAGTCGCATGTCGGCTACTCCGAATTCCCCAATCGTATGCATTAGGTGACAGAAACGGGTCGCAGTTCGGTGAGAGCACGTGCAAAAACCTTTATACGTACACTCGAACCTCAAAGTCGGAAAAGGCGTACAAGTACGTACGTACTTCCTTGCATAGCAGTGACGACTCGGACTGGTGCAATGATTTATGCCGATTGTATTTTATGCAATGTCCACCATCTTTTCCCGACAAGGCTTTGCAGGATATTTATTTTTGGTGCAAAAACATAACTATATACTTATTCTATAGTTCCAAAATAAAATACCTTTATTAAAGTGTGCGTACTTTATTTCTTTTTTTTCAGGGTTGCGTATTTTTTTGAAACAATCACCGTCAGCCATACTACGCCCACCGCAGGACAAAGGCCTCTCCCATGTATTATCTTTCCAGCTAACCCGGTCCCGTGCCAACCGAGGCACGTACCTTGCCCCTGCATCATCAGCCTGACTACGCTCACTGCAGGGCAAAGGCATCTGCCATGTCTCTCCAATTAACCCTGCCCTTTGCCAGCTGCATCCACCCTATGCCCGCAGACTTCTTAATCTCATTCGCCCACCTAACCTTCTGCCGCCCCCTGCTACGCTTGCCTTCTCTTGGAATCCACTCCGTTACCCTGAAGGACCAGCGGTTATCTTGCCTTCGCATTACATGCCCTGCCCAAGCCCATTTCTTCTTTCTCTTGGTTTCGACTAGGATGTCATTAACCCGCGTTTGTTCCCTCACGCACTCTGCCCGCTTCCGGTCTCTCAACGTTACACCTATAATTCTCCTTTCCATGGCTCGCAGTGTTGTCCTTAAGTGGAACTCTTTTCGCTAGCCTCCCCGTTTCTGCCCCGTAGATGATGATGATGTGATGAAAGGAGTACCGGTTAGATACAGCTGTTAGGTACTTTCCACTTGAGGGATATTGGTAAACTGCCATTCATGATCTGATAGTGCCTGCCAAATGCTCTCCACCCAATTCGTATTTGCCGCCACGGCGGCGCAGCGGTTATGGTGCTCGGCTGGTGACCCGAAAGACGCTGGTTCGATGCCGGCCGCGGCGGTCGCATTTCGACGGAGGCGAAATGATAGAGGCTCGTGTAGCGTGCTTTGTTAGTGCACGCTAAAGAACCTCGGGTGGTCGAAATTATCCGCAGCCCTCCACTACGGTGTCGCTCATATAGCCTGAGTCGCTTTGGGACGTTAAACCCCATTCATCAAACCAAACCAATTCTTATTCTTCTAGTTATTTCACACTCGTGGTCCGGATCTGCGGCCACTACCTGCATTAAGTAGACGTATTCGCTCATTATTTCCAGCGCCTCGCTACCAATCGTAAACAGCTTTAAAAAATTTTCTGAGCATTAATTTTTAAACCCACCGTTCAGCCCTATGTGTCTAAGTCATTGATCACATGACTTCCATTTCATCCCCTACGTCACTTAGCAAAGCAATGTCATCAGCGAATCGCAGATTACTTAGGTATTCTCCATTAACTCTTATCCCCAACTGTTCCCAATCCAGGTCCCTGAATGCCTGCTGTAAACACGCGGTGAACAGCACTGGAGAGATTGTGTTTGAAAGGAACCGGTTTTTTCCCCAAATTTACAAAATTTCATGAAACCATGGTTAGGGCGCACGGCTACTGATCCGGAGTTCCCAGGTTCGAACCCGACCGCGGCGGTTGCGTTTTCATGGAGGCAAAACGCTGAGGCGCCCGTGTGCTGTGCGATGTAATAATAATAATAATTGGTTTTTTGGGGAAAGGAAATGACGCAGTATCTGTCTCATATATCGTTGGACACCTGAACCGCGCCGTAAGGGAAGGGATAAGAGAGGGAGTGAAAGAAGAAAGGAAGAATTCGGGGCCGTAGTGGAGGACTCCGGAATAATTTCGACCACCTGGGGATCTTTAACGTGGACTGACATCGCACAGCACACGGGCGCCTTAGCGTTTTTCCTCCATAAAAACGCAGCCGCCGCGGTCGGGTTCGAACCCGGGAACTCCGCATCAGTAGTCGAGCGCCCTAACCACTGAGCCACCGCGGCGGGTCTGTGCGATGTCAGTGCACGTTAAAGATCCCCAGGTGGTCGAAATAATTCCGGAGCCCTCCACTACGGCACCTTTTTCTTCTTTCACTCCATCCTTTATCCCTTCCCTTGCGGAGCGGTTCAGGTGTCCAACGATATATGAGACAGATACTGCGCCATTTCCTTTCCCCCAAAACCAATTATTATTATTATTATTGCGGAGCGGTTCAGGTGTCCAACGATATATGAGACAGATACTGCGTCATTTCCTTTCCCCAAAAACCAATTATTTCATGACACATAACATCTCTAGCCACGCATCGAGCTGAAACAAGGAGACCGGGACATCAGCAACTCTGAATTCCCCGACTTGTCAAAAGTTTTCTCCCTCAGCTACACGAAAAATTCACAGCAGGGCAGAAGCCGAACTCCACATAGCCTTCCATTTAATCTATGCAGAAGTCGCCACCGACGTCACACAACTGGCCAACAATGGTTAGAGTGATTGGTATACGAGGTGAAATGAAAAAGAAGTGGTCATGGACAGAGCATGTGTCGCGAAGATAAGATAACCGATTGTCGCTAAGGGTATCGGAGTGGATCCCAATAGGAGACAAACGTTGCAGAAGGGCGGCACAGCGTGGGGTGGGCGGATAAGATTAGGGAGTTAGCAGTGATTGTGAAAATGTGGCTGAATATTGCGCAGGACAGGATTAATTGGAGGTCATTGGTAGATGTCATTGTCCGACAGTGACCGCGGTTGTGCTGCTGCATGATGATGAAGGTTGGATACGCCCAAATCTGTGAACTGACACTGCGCAACAATCAACACAGAAGACATGGGCACAGGAACCGCAAGATGTAAACACGTGACTATAATCACGATGCTTTTCAGACTGAAAACAAAATGTTCCGATAAACCCGCCGCGGTGGCTCAGTGGTTAGCGCGCTCGACTACTGATCCGGAGTTCCCGGGTTCGAACCCGACCGCGGCGGCTGCGTTTTTATGAAGGAAAAACGCTAAGGCGCCCGTGTGCTGTGCGATGTCAGTGCACGTTAAAGATCCCCAGGTGGTCGAAATTATTCCGGAGCCCTCCACTACGGCACCTCTCTCTTCCTTTCTTCTTTCACTCCCTCCTTTACCCTCCCCTTACGGCGCGGTTCAGGTGTCCAACGATATATATGAGACAGATACTGCGCCATTTCCTTTCCCCCCAAAAACCAATTATTATTATTATTATTATAAACCCCTACATAAAGTGAGGCTCCCTAAATGCTGTCCTAATGTGCTGAAATGATTGTTATGTCTCGATGCTGGCCCACTCGACGTAATTCGGTGATCGGACTCAGCTCGACCCAGCAAGTTACCCCGAGCAAATGCATCCCTCTCGAGTCAGCGAGTTGCCCTTTTATGAAGAGTATATACATCTCGGCAACAACGCGATGCTTCCTTCATATACACCTTCTTGAAACAACACGTGCATACGGGGTTCTCGTGTTCCATCAACATCATCAGCAGCAGCAGCCTGACTACACCCACTGCAGGGCAAAGTCCTCTCCCATGTCCCTCCAATTAACCCTGTCCTTTGCCAGCTGCGCCCACCCTATGCCCGCAAACTTCTTAATCTCATCCGTCCACCTAACTTTACGCCGCCCTCTGCTACGCTTACTTTCTCTTGGGATCCACTCCGCTGCTCTTAAGGACCAGCGGTCATCTTGCCTTCGCATTACATGCCCTGCCCAAGAACATTTCTTCCTCTTGATTTCGGCAAGGATGTCATTAACCTGCGTTTGTTCCCTCACCCCCTCCGCCCGCTTCCGGTCTCTTAACGTTACACCTATCATTTGTCTTTGCATAGCTCGCTGCGTAGTGCTTAAGTTAAGCTGAACCCTTTTCGTTAGCGTCCACGTTTCTGCCCCATAGGCGAGTACCGATAAGATACAAGAGTTGTATACTTTTCTCTTCACGGATATTGTTAGACTGCCATTCATGATCTGCGAGAACCTGCCATATGCGCTCCACTCCATTCTTATTCTTCTCGTGTTAGGAGCTGCCAAAGTTTTTTTTTTTTCCTACGTTCTAAAAATAAGGTTGATTCTCTGCGCACCATGTTGGCATAAAGTGATACATCCCACTGTGCGCTACCTGTGCACGGGCGTCTTTTTGTGCGCCCTCCCCCTCCCTCGTTCAAGAACCCTCAGCAGAACAACCAATGAAACGTCCCGGAAAAACTGTCCCAGGTACACCTGGTCGTTGGCCTCTGCTAAAATGGCACATACCCGCTAGTCCAGTGTTTGGTGTTGACTTCCAGAGAAATGACGGCAGAGAGAGAAAAAATATATAAAAATAACGAGGCTGAGTGGGGAATGTTGCGTAGCATTTAAAATGCGCGTGGAAGAAGGTATACACATTGCAACTACGCGCCAACGGCAACAGCCGTTTTCAGCGTCGCTCTCCTCCCCTCCCTAGCCATAAACAAAAAACAAAGAACGAGCATCCTTCTCCATAGGCCTGAAAGGCGCAGGGAGTCTTTATTACGCAATACTTCTTCCACGTCAACCAGACCCCCTTCCCGCCTAGCTCGCTTATTTCGCTCCGTTGAGAAATCCCAGGTTATGTAGAGAGAGAAATAGAGAGAGAGAGAAGGGTCGTCGGCACCACCTCTCCGCCTCCTCCTCCCGATCTCCGCTCGTCGTGAGCCATTCCTCAGCCTCGGCCGAACGCCCCGCTCGCTTCTTTCCAACAACACGGCGCCTCTGCGGGGGCTAGGGACGTACGCCGCCGCACGGCGGCGCTGCGCGCTGAAACCCCGGCGCGCGGCAGGAATCCGGGCATAACGCAACGCGACCGGCGGCTGCGCGCTAGGATAGACTGACGCGACGAAAATTTACGACGAGCTCCCAAAACTTGGACGCCGTAAAAATATGGGGGAGAGGAGGGGACGAAGAAAAACGAGCCAGGTGCCGCTGGCGGGAGCCGGAGAGAGAGAGAGAGAGAGGGCACACAGGCAGCAAAGGAGCAGGCACCGCGGAAGAAAAGGCTAGAAAACACAACTCGCGCGAGTTGCCTCCGCAGCGGTGGTTTCGAATCATTAGCGCGTGCGCCAGAAACAAAGCTTCAACACTGAAGAACAAAAACGAAACCTCCCGGCTACCAGGCACAGGCCCAAACGCCTCGGAAACATTGTCTCTGAGGCGGCAAGTGCGGAAGCCTCGGTTACACGTGCTATATAGTGAGTGCTCTCTAACAAAAAAATTTTTAGACAGTTTATAGTCTGTCCATAGACTTCGGTCTATAAAGTCTATAGACTCTCTACAGACAAACCCTAGAGAGCAGTCTAAAGGCAATACAAATTTTATAGACAGTCTATAGACAATCTATAGATTTCTGGCCATACACTTTTAGTAGACGTCTGTCTATATACAGTCATAGACTATGAATCAGGCAAAAAGAAATATTTACAGAAAGGGAGCTGAGTCAATAAGAAGCCTACAGACTGTCTATTGACCATTTTTAGCTGACGCCGCTCAATACGCAGAAATTCCTCTCAAGTACTGCTGTTCTGGCGAAATAAACGGACAAAGTCCATACAGCGGCGCGGCGGCCGTTCCAGAAACCTAATCCTCACTGGAATCCGTCCAAATATTTTTTTTACGTAACCTGCTGAGACGCGGGCAAGACCGCGAATGATTGAGATCGGGAGCTGCGGATTGCGAGGCGGCGCATCAAAGTTCGCGGCACGCACCGGAGGCCACAAATGGACGGATCCCGCACAGAAGCTCACCAATTGTGAACTGACCCTGACAACAACAGCCATTCGCGAACCTGGACAAAAGCTCACCGAACAGAAGCATGCCAGTCTCCTCACAGAACCGTTAATTGTTAACGCCTCTGTTAGAAGCTAACTGCACCTTAACCCTAAACCTCACCTTACCTGGACTACATCTACGGTAAACTGTCACGAACGCACACGGTGAACTGCTGACGGTTAAAGAATTACTACTAATAATAATAATTGGTTTTGGGGGAAAGGAAATGGCACAGTATCTGTCTCATGTATCGTTGGACACCTGAACCGCGCCGTAAGGGAAGGAATAAAGGAGGGAGTGAAAGAAGAAGGGAAGAGAGAAGTGCCGTAGTGGAGGACTCCGGAATAATTATGACCACCTGGGGATATTTAACGTCCACTGACATCGCACAGCACACGAGAGCCTTAGCGTTTGGCCTCCATAAAAACGCAGCCGCCGCGGTCGGGTTCGAACCCGGGAACTCTGGATCAGTAGCCGAGCGCTCTAACCACTGAGCCACCGCGGCGGGTTTAAAGAATTGCAGATGCTTAATTTTAGCTCCGTTTTTTTTTTCTCTTTCAGATGATGCGTTAGAGATTATAATACATATAGATCACCGCAACCTGGGCCGCACAAGGCCCACCGCTGGGAGCACCTGCCACCACTGCGCCAGGAGGGGTATGAGGAGGGTGTGAGAGAATGACCTGCATATATGGGAATATCTGTTAGGCCTGTGCGTAGCCCAGGCTGCTCTTCCCGGGCGACCAATCATTAATTTAACTGCCGCCGGCCACGGTGGGCAGTTTGCGATGACGATGCAAGGTCACGTCACCATAAGTGGCCCACCTGCCTCCCGGGTTACTTCCTGGGGACAACCACCTGCCAGAGTCATTCCCGTGATTTTTTGCTCACAACGCCGACGCCGACAACACCCACTCCGGATTTTCTGGTGAACGAGGCCTTCAACGCGATAGCGCAAAACGCTTTAACGCGACAGCGTTAAGGCTACTGTACTGCAGAATATCCGGCGGCGGCGTCGACATCGGCGTCGTGAGCGAGAAATCCCCGGAGAAGGAACCGAGCTAGGTCACGTGAGCTTGTGGCGTCATCGCAACCTGCCCACCGGATTGTGAGCAAACTGCCCACCGTGGCAGGTTACAGTTAAATCAATGCCAGTTAAATTAGTAAATGCGCCCCCAATGCCCCAATGGTGGCAGCACCTGCCATCGCAAGGCAGTGACGCATCGCTTAACCGCTGCACTACTGCACTATAGAAGTGGTATGGGGACTACCAGGGATATATGAATGTAAAGTCGAGAATAACGAATTCCGCATATATGGGCATTAAACCATTAACCCATTAAAGCTATCACTTCACACTCTCAAGGCAGAGCTTAAGTGTCCCTTACAAAATTTTCCTCCTCCTCCTGCCTTTGCCATCGTGTCCGCCACAACCGCACAAAAAAGGAGGCCATTAACACGCACATACGAAAGAAGTCAGCAGTCCTTGAAACAACAAAAAAAGATCTTCATGACTACAGTCGCATTGCATTTATGTATATTTTCTTTCTCTGCGCAAGATGTTTGCGATACACTGCTGATTTATGCATTTATTTCCTTGAGTTCTTTCGAGCGCAAGCTCACTGGTAATTATATGTATGGGCATGTTCAGATAAGAACGGTAATCGAGGTCCCATGACCATTTTTTGTTTTCAATTAAATTTTTATATGTGATGGGTAAATGTGTCCACACAAAGGAATGAACCTTAGTTTTGCAAGGAACTTCATGGTTTTCTCGGAAAAAAATTGTATGTCACAAGAGGTGGAGTATGTCGTTTTTGCCACTTCGCAAAGTTGCAAGTTTGGAGCATCACTGCATGCACAATAAGTTGTTTTCGCGCATAAGTATTTTTTCAGCACTTTATTACAACTTGCACTATACGATTAATATAAAAAACGTTTTCTTGCTGTGTCAGTCTTCTGATTAAAAAATCGCAAACTTCGCTTCCGGAGCTGTGCGGTGCCAAAAAGGCACTTTTCAGGGCAGCATTAGGGCAAGATGCGTAAAGATCTCCCGAATGAATCTTTTTCTCTGTATTTTTCAGCTACTTTTAATCACTTCAGGCAAGTTTTGTAGCTGTACACTTGACCTATATTTTTCAATATGGCCTCAAAATTGGCAGAAGTTCAAAAACTTCAAAAAAGTGACAACTTTGACTTCAATTTAAAAAAAAAACATCATCATCGAATTTTATTAAAAATTGCCCTAATAATACTCAATACTCGATAATTTTAAAACACCAAAAAAGTGTTGCATTATTTTGTTTTAAAGTATAAAAAAAATGCAAAACTGAGTTCATGTTTTTGTTACCTAGAATTGCTTATTACTGCCTCTTAGAAATAGTAACTGTCAGAAATTTGATTTAGCACTCACTGAACGTGGTTACATTTCAATTACCACAATATGCGAACCATCCTGAATGTTTGTACAGCTTCTACTCGCTTGTTAGCGGCGTTCTTAATGCGTCTAAATGGGAATAAATTCGTTATTTCACCTGATGAACTGACTGCTGGCGGTCAAACGTTTTTTTTTTTTGTATTCTCTAATTTATCATCGTAAGGTACATTGGTATGTAATCGATTTTTTAAAAATATTAGATAATTTGTGGGTTCCTAGAAAAAATTTTATATATAAAAATTTATAATAATGTATTTCTGAAGCCGACGTTTCCGTACCTGCATCTGTTTACCTCTGTGTTCAAAGGTTCTACAGGGCAATGTCAGGAGACAGAACGTCGTCTTCTGAGAGGAACAATTTATCTGCGAGATTTTTAATCAGCAGGAGTTTTAATAGGAACGCAATTTACAAATGGGATGCCGCTTTATATGCAGATTGCAATTCAGAAAATCGTAACAAGAAATTAACGGCAGCAGTTGAAGTCGGTATGCGCACAGTATATTGTCCAGCACGAAGCACAAACCAGATCACAGTCTCTTCCATTCCGAAGCAGCGGTGGAGGCCACGTAGGATGCACTGCCTTCATTTGTTTGAACGTGCTTCCACATATGGAGCGTCTGAACTCCAGGCACTTTCTTTGCCATTTTCCATTCTTCCTTCTTCGTTTCGCGAAAGTCTGCAAGCTCCCTCTGTGGGAGCTCCAGAATGGTGATGTTCTTTAGCGTTCCTTTAATTGCGTCTACGAAGCCGCTGGCTGTTTGTATGGACTCACTTGCAGGCTTCCGCAAGTTGTGGTGTGATGCTCGATGTTTGACAAGCCCACCAACGCCGTCGCAAGCATTTTTGCCGTGTCCAGTGGCCGAAAACATCCATTTCGTCTCTCGACATTCACTGCGTTGTAGCTCATGAAACTGATATTTATTCTTGAAGTGAGCGGGAGCCCCGTCGCTCACATATGTTATCTTGGTGTAGATTGGCGCGTTGTCTTCGAGGTGTGCTTTGATTTTTTACAGAGCCAAGCATGCATGAGCTGAATCATGAGACATATCGTCGGAAATTACGGCGTAGTTCCGAGTCGATTTTCTTGACGTGACAACGCAGGTAAACACGGTCACCTGCTTTTTCTGCCAATGGTAAGCTTGTACTGCGTCTGGAAGCACAACTGTCCAGTTTTCGGCGAAATCAAAATGCAAAACAATTGCACCTCTCTTGCAGCTGTGTTTTTCTTCATGCATTGCTCTTGCTTGCACAGATCTAATATAGTTGTGGGGAATCCATTTCATGGTCATTCTTAGACATTCTCTCATAAATGATGAAGCGGTCAGAGTCTTTTTAACGAGCTCACCGTATTCCCATGAAGCAATCAACACCTCGTCCTCGCTGCTCATTTCAAAATTTTCCGAAGTGAAAATGCCATCTTGTGGACAGTGCTCACAATTCCTAAGGAAACACGACGCAGTAGGTTCCTGGCATACGCAGAGGTTCTGCACATCTTCGGGAGAAAGCGACCTTCCGGACGCGTTCTGCAGTCCCACGAGGCACAACTGAAAGTTTGCACAGCACACACAAACACACACTTGCCACTGTGGCGAGCATTTCACCCACTTAGGACGCAAGGATATGAATTTTGTGAGGCCAACCTGGGAGGCAGGGTGAGCTTGCTTGTAGAGGCGGAATGCTTCTCGCAAGGACCGCGTCATGAAGCGTTTAGGTATCCATTCTTTCTCTCCTTCCTTCTCGATTCTCACAACATCCTTTTTGTTCGGAGTCTGTCTAGAGCAATCGAGTTCATCCATGGTGTAATATTCTAAAACGGTGGTAATGTCTTCCTGTTGTAGTTTACATCTTGTATATCTCTCCTGTGTTGACCATACGCCTTCCTCATCCACCATCTTCTTCGATTTTTGGATAACGTACCTCGTTGCTTCTGGAATAACTTCCTGCACATATTTCACGGTTAGGTTGCGTGGTAGCAGTGTCAGCAGCTGGCAACGCTCTTGAAAGGACGTGCACCTATTGTAGGCAGCATGTAGGTTGTCCTCCCAACTGCTGCATTGCGCACACTTTTCTTCTGACGCACGCGAAGTCTCTGGGACATTATATGCTGCCTGTATCCCCGATCGTATTTTCGTCACCATAGCTCTTGCCACCTCTTCCTGCTTTCGCTTTGCATAGGAAAGTCTGAGGCGTTTTTTTAGAGCGCTCGGTGGCTTTAGGGGCGAGATTTCGGAGGTAAGGCTGACACTTGAATTTAAATTTTCTACGATTTCTTCCCCAGGGCGGAATTCTTCTAATGTTTCGGTTGACTCTGCCTTCATATTATCTATGTCTTCCTTGAACCGACGGTAACAATTCTGACAGATGAAGTCACTTTCTCGTACTCGGAGAGCTTCTTCGGGAAGTAGGACTTTTTTGAGAGCAGCGACATTGAGTGTCTTTACACTGCGAAAATTACGTCCTTTTTCAATTCTCTGTTTGTGCCTTTTTGAGTAGTCGGCACAAAACGTTCGCCGCGGAAATCTCTTCATGAATGCAAAAGCTCACCGCTTCCGGAGATTATCGCGAGACAGAAGAGCAGGTGACGGATGCAGGGCCCAGAGCTGCTTTTCCAAAAAGAGGAGATGGACAGATGAATGGATTTTTAACACAGGCTGCCCACCGTCGACACTGATGTTCTTTCGGTCTGGCGTACGAGCTGAGACTGATATACCAAGTATGCTTGTCGAGGGAGCGCTCCAGCGCAGAGAAAACACGTGAGTACAGAAAACGACCCCACCGGGTCTACCAGGCCTGGAAAACGACACACAAAATTCGAGATCCGAACAACATCCGCTCACAAGGGTTATCTCGGTCGAAGGTCGAAGGCTGAGGCATAACTGCTAGGCATTCGGTGCGTTGCGATGAAAAGATGATAGCGGCGGCTAAAGCCTCGGTGCGGCGGCGGCACACATGATGCTGTGAATTTCAGGGTCGCGCCGGGCGTTATATAGCTATAGGAGCGGCTGCAAAGCGCGGTTCATCCCTGGAGCGGCGGTAGCAGTTAGTCACCTTGAAAGTGCGACGGGTGCATTAATTGTTTGCATAAACTACTCCTACACACACGTCACTCCAAAATAACGTGTTGGAATATGCTTACAGTAATTTAGGTCCCACCGTTAGAACAGTACGAAAGCGAATAGGAGCTTTAGACCTTTGATTGTAATAGAACAAAATGCTTACAAATTACACTTATGAACTCAGCAACTGTAGCGTTTAAAATTTACTTACAAAATACCAATACTAAAACCAGCTTCTGACAATTGCGCATTCTAAGAGGGAATACTGAGCAGTCGTAGGGATTGAAATCATAAAGTCCGTTTTGTATTTTTTTCCATACTTTAAAACAATATAATGCAATACTTTTTTAAAGCCTTAGAATTATGAAATGTTGAGTATTATTAGGGCAAATTTTAATAAAATTCGATGATGATGTTTTTTTTTTTAAATTCAAGTCAAAGTTGTCACTTTTTTGACGTTTTTGAACTTCTGCCAATTTTGAGGCCATATTGAAAAACATAGGTCAAGTGTAGAGCTACAAAACTTGCCTGAAGTGATTAAAAGTAGCTGAAAAATACAGAGAAAAAGATTCAGCCGGGAGATCTTTACGCATCTTGCCCTAAGGCTGCCCTGAAAAGTGCCTTTTTGGCACCGCACAGCTCCGGAAGCGAAATTTGCGATTTTTTACTCAGAAGATTGACAGAGCAAGAAAACGTTTTTTTATTTCTTCGTATAGTACAAGTTGTAATAAAGTACTGAAAAAATAATTACGCGCGAAAACAACTTATTGTGCATGCAGTGATGCTCCAAACTTGCAACTTTGAGAAGTGGCAAAAACGACATTCTCCACCTCTTGTGACATACGATTTTTTTCCGAGAAAACTACAAAGTTCCTTGCAAAACTAAGGTTCATTCCTTTGTGTGGACACATTTACCCATCACATATAAAAATATAATTGAAAACAAAAAATGGTCATGGGACCTCGATTACCGTTCTTATCTGAACATGCCCGTATACAATATACAATCTTTTTCCTGCTCGGTCATATGCTGTGTCTCCAGTACTGCATAATATAAATAAATAAAAACGGTTTGGTTTATGAAGGTTTAACGTCCCAAAGCGACTCAGTCTTTGAGAGACGCCGTAGTGAAGGGCTCCGGAAATTTCGACCACCTGGGGTTCTTTAACGTGCACTGACATCGCACAGCACACGGGCCTCTAGACTTTCGCCACCATCGAAATTCAACCGCCGCGGCCGGGATCGAATCCGCGTGTTTCGGGTCAGCAGCCGAGCGCCATAACCACTAAGCCACCGCGGCAGCTAAATAATAATTACTTATGAGGAAGCGAAAGGCACAGCAACTTCCTCCCCCTCGATGGACACCTCAATCACGCTGTGAGGGAAGGGTCCAAGAAGGGAGTGAAAGAAGGAAGCGAAAAAGAGGCTCCGTAGTGGAGGGCTCCGGATTAACTGGGGTCGCCGAACTTAAACCGGAGGCATAGAGCGATACGACAAAGCAGAAGAAAATTGCTTTGCGCTTTCCTCGTTTTCATGAGCCTGTTCACTTCATTCGAGGAAACCCCGCCGCGGTGACTCAGTCGATTTGGCGTTCGACTGTTGGTCTCAGGTCGCGGGATCGAATCCCGGCCGCGTCTGCCGCATTTCGACGGAAGCGAAATGCAAAAGCCGCCCGTGTGCTGCCAGTGTTCCAGGTGGTCAAAATTAATGCACAGCCATCCCCCACAGAGCCTTTCATAGCCCACATGCGCAGTTTTGCGCATATATATGAGTACAATCCATACATGTGCACATGCAACATATATGTGCACATGCCATGTATGTTTGTTCGGTTGCAAACACTGTTGGCTTCTGATGATGATGGCGATAGGTATTGTCACGAATACGACGAAGCTGGCAGTGGCGCGGGACGGAGCGCTCGCGCTAGGCCAGCGGCTATTAAAATCATCTCACTGCCAGCGGCATCTCACTGCATCTCACTGCCGGCGGCTATTAAAATCATCTCACTATTAAAATCATCTCTTCGGCTGGTCGCCATCTAACAATATTGTCACCGAGAAACGGTTGACGTACGCAGGGCTGGTTTACTTGTACGCGCGAAACGCTGTTGGAACGCGCAAGGCAGCAGGCAGCTAGAGAGAGATGAAGACGAGGAAACATCTAGCCCCGAGATGGCTCAAGGCTTGCCAACTGCCAAATAATACAGTTTAGCCGCGATACGGCGCCACTATAGGAGTTAGTAGTGTAGCATTACTCCCGCTCTCTGAAAGACACCGACTCGGTGCGGCAGGAATGAGAGGCAGGACAACAAGGGCAGTCGCATGTGTGTGGCGTGAGGCGTAGACACGCGCGAGGGGCTAGCGGGCGTGGCACGGGTTCAATCGGGCGACGTGGACAACTTCGGAGGTCGGCCGTCTAGAAGAGCGAACGGTTCCCTGGGGAAGAACTTCGTAGGTGACTTCACGGAGCTGGCGGTGAACCTCGTAGGGGCCAAAGTATAGGCGTAGAAGCTTCTGAGAGCGCCCTCGCATGCGGATTGGGCTCCACACCCAGACCTGTTCGCCGGGCTGGTAACGCACATTTCGGTGGCGGAGGTTGTAGCGCCGAGCGTCGAGAACTTGCTGATGCCGGATGCGCTCTCGAGCGAGCTGGCGGGAGGCCTCAGCGTAACGAATGAATTGGGCAGCACCCATAACAGAGGAGGTAGCGCTAGCTGGAAGCAGCACTGCATCCAGCATGGTTGTGGCTTCGCGACCATGTACTAAACGAAATGGAGTGAAGCGTGTCGTTTCCTGGACTGCAGTATTATAGGCAAATGTGACGTAAGGGAGTATGGCGTCCCAGTTCCGGTGGTCCGCGTCGACATACATGGAAATCATGTCGGCGATCGTCTTGTTGAGCCGTTCGGTGAGGCCGTTCGTTTGAGGGTGGTAAGCGGTTGTCTTGCGGTGACTGGTGCCGCTCAGGCGCATAACCTCCTGCGTAAGGGCCGGGGTGAACGCTGTTCCCCTGTCAGTTACAACGATGGTGGGTGCACCGTGACGAAGCACAACGTTTTGAATGAAAAAGTTCGCAATTTCGTCAGCGGTGCCACGGGGGTTTAGTCTCACAGTACCGGCTGAGGTAGTCGGTGGCGACCACAATGTAGCGGTTACCCAGCGAGGACTCCGGAAATGGGCCGAGTAAGTCCATGCCGACTTGGTGAGAGAGGTCCTGAGGCGGATCAATAGGCTGGAGTAGGCAAGCTGGCTTAGTCGGCGGCGTCTTGCGACGCTGGCACTCGTGGCAAGTTCTTACGTAATGCTTCACAACTGCAGCAACCCTGGGCCAGTAGTACTTTTGCCGTATTCGTGCCAAAGTTCGACAAAAACCCAGGTGACCAGAAGATGGGTCATCATGGCACGCCTGCAGGACTTCGTCGCGCAAGGTCGCAGGTACGACGAGCAGATAGGCAGCTTCCGTCGGGTTGTAGTTTTTCTTATACAGAACGCCATCACGTAAACAGAACGACGACAGTCCGCGTGAGAAGATTCGCGGGGGAGACTGAGCGCTTCTTTCCAGATACTCAATGAGGGGCCGTAGCTCACTGTCGTCTCTTTAGTGTTGAACCAGAACGGGCGTGGAGATGGCGCCAAGAAAAACTGACTCGTCGTCGGGGTCAGCTCGGGGGTCCTCGATAGGAGCACGAGACAAACAGTCGGCATGGACTTACCCGGCCCATTTCCGGAGTACTGTATGAGTTAGTAGTGTGGCAATATTATAGGCGCGAAGACAGCTTAGGCCGAAGAGCGCCATGGCCTAAGGTATTTTTGTCTACTCAAGCTAAGGTGAGAGACCCATTTCCAAAGCATTTCACCCCAGATAAGACGAGCACCAGGCCAGGTAGCCATTCTATCACCGGTAGTATACCCGGCGGCACTGGGGATCGAACCCCACACCTCTCGCATGCAATGCCGATGCTCAAACCAGAAGCCCAGCGCTACGGTAAAGACTGTAGACTTCTTTTTTAACTGCTACTAAACACTGCGTGGTCTCGACAACACACAAGTAAGAACACGAGACGAACGCGTCTGGATCGCGCGAGTCTTCACGGCTTTTGAAAAAATGAACTAATTAGCCCGAAAAACGTCTTCTGCTAAATATTCTCCCGCACACACGCCTGGCCACAGCCGCACGGCGTTCACGCAGAACGTCCGTTCCGTCTCCGGTTGGCCGTATAGTGTATACCGCTTCCTCCATTCCGCGCGTACTCGATATTCTTCACGGCCCGCGAGGCGCGCGTGGCCTCGCATGGGGGCGAGAGCGGGGCGCAACCCACAAACCCGGTTCCCCAGGTTGAGTCACACGTGCAGCCTCCTCTCCAGCCGGCGACCAGCAACGCGCCGCGAGCTCTGCAAACAGTTTCTCCTTCGCTACTCGCTCATCTGCCGGCGTGCTGCCCAAGACCTGCGGCTTCAGCGGGCGGGCCTCTCGACGGAGAGGCGCATCGCCCGACGCTCTCCACGGCACGTGGCCCGTCGAACGCTGTCGGCTGTATCAACACACGAACCCGACTACACGCATTACACGCCGCGCTCGCGGCACCGGCACTATCGCTATTTTACGTTAGGGCGCTCGGCTACTGATCCGGAGTTCCCGGGTTCGAACCCGACCGCGGCGGCTGAGTTTTTATGGAGGAAAAACGCTAAGGCGCCCGTGTGCTGTGCGATGTCAGTGCACGCTAAAGATCCCCAGGTGGTCGAAATTATTCCGGAGCCCTCCACTACGGCACCTCTTTCTTCTTTCACTCCCTCCTTTATCCCTTCCCTTACGGCGCGGTTCAGGTGTCCAACGATATATGAGACAGATACTGCGCCATTTCCTTTCCCCAAAAACCAATTATTACGAGAAGGCAGCCCGTTGTAAGGGTGTTCCGTTGTGTTCTGTTGTCGGATACAGCTCAAGAGCGATGATTTTCCCCGACCAAGGACCACCTTCCAGCCAATGGCGTCGGCCGATTATCGTGAGCCTGCTAGCGGGAAAATGCAGGAAGTGGCAGACGAAAGATGACAGACCCCTATATGCACGGTAGGAGATAGTCCTCTCCCTGCATTGTCACGCCCCGCATTGTCAGGCTAGCAGGTTCATGAGAATCGGCCGACGCCATTGGCTGGAAGGGGGTCCTCAGTCGGATAAAAGCCGCTTCGTTCTGGAGTTGTACGAGACTGTAGCTAGGGCGAGACAGATATGGCCACGCAATAATTCGGCGTCAAAAGAACGAAACTGGTTTCAACGCAGTTCCTATATAGCTTGCATTACGAGGACTGTTAGTTCAGTGGCGAGCGCGTTTCTTCGTTGGTACAAGAAGAGGTTGGAGGGGAAAGTTCGATCGCCGTAGTACACTGAGCGTTGTATACAACGCACACACACATAGCAACCAAAGTCTGATAGGTATTATAGTTTATGGGGCTTTAACGTCCCAAATCAACTCAGGCTATGAGGGACGCCGTAGTGGAGGGCTCCGGAAATTTCGACCACCTCGGATTCCTTAACGTGCGCTGACATCTCAAAAGTACCCGGGCATCTAGAATTTCGCCTCCTTCAAAATTCGACCGCCGCGGCCGGGATCGGACCCGCGTCCTTCGGGTCAGCAGCCGAGCGCCATAACCACTGAGCCACCGTGGAGGCCTCAAAGTCTGATAAACGCAACGTCGAAGTAGGTTAGCCGGGTTGCCACAGGTATTGTCTCTGGCAGAAGTAACCAGGCTGTTTGGTTTGCTTCTAACACGTATAGTGGGGCACTTAGGGCTTCCCTAAGGGTTCTAGGAAAGGGTTCTAGCCTTAAGATCCGCTGCAAATACAAGTGAGAGCCACCAATACTAACGGACCACTTCTGTCGAGCCTCGCAAAACCACACAGTGAACAATAAGCTGCCCCAGTTTTACAGCCCCCACGAATCGGCTAGCGGCGTCACGGAACGCCCGCGGCGATCCACGAGGCCTCGGGCGTGGCCCGAGCAGTGCTATCGATACTCGGGGTATCGGCATTTGTTTCAGCTCTTTTCGTTATTTGTATCACCCAGCATTCTTCCCACTAGCGAAGAAATATGCTGAGGTAGCGAGCACAGCGCCTCCTCTGCTTTCTTGTCAGAGAGAAATCTAGGAGTCTAATACCCCTGTCAAACGGGCACTCTAAAGGCGCTTTGAACTAATGCTCCTTTACGCTCCCAAAGGAGCACTACTTCAAGGGAGTTCGTCGCGGTCACGGAACGACCTTCGCAAGAAGTTTTTAGTGCCCTCATGGGCGAAAAGCGTTATTAAAATTGCAAACCTCACTGCACATGTAAATGCAGAAATGTCACATTTTTTTATTAAATTAGTTTTATAACCGTATTATGTTAAAGCAACGCAATTTTAACTGCAATAATGACATGATTTTTCATGTACAGAGCATAACATCACAGTGCTGGCCACACTGAGCCCAACTCGCTCAGTCTGGCTCAGGCTCAGCTTCGTTCTTCGGTTGTTCCCTTTGGTTATTTTGCCCCTGCGATCGTTGTTTTTGTGGTCACGTTTTTCTGGTGTGCCTTGTGTTCGGCGGTCTCCTGAGTCTAGTGGCAACAGCACCGCAGATGTGACGAGCTGCTCTACGTCGCTACTCGCTACAAACAACAAACAACATGGCCGACTTGGCGGCATATTTACCGTGGCTACCGTGACGCTCGTATATCTGGAACAAGAGTATGGCGTGGTGAGACTGCCATAAAACAAATGATCCTATATTTTAAAACACCACTAATCTTATGAAGTGAATTTATAAAATGGAAATTGAACGTTTCTTTTCTCAATTTATTTATGCTGTTAACTCGATGGGAGAGAGAGAACTCCCTTGAAGCCTCAAAGGACGAACTCGAGCTGCCTTGTTTCGAAGCTCCTTTGAGCTAGGTGTCCTTTGGCGCGTCCGTGTGGCAGCGCGCGTTCGTCCTTAGAGTAATGGAGCATTAGTTCAAAGTACCTTTACGGTGTCCGTGTGACAGGGGTATAATGGTGTGTGGATCGAGCATCAACCGGCTCACCGGGAGCGCACAGCCCTGCAGTTGCAGAGGTTTCCTGCAGTCAGTCGCGTTGGAAGAACACGCCCTTGGGACCGAAAGCCCGCTTGGAACCCATGGACATCAACAACTAACGCCATATTTTGGCTGCCAATAGCGAACCCCGCGTAACTCAACGTGGACATTTTAAACTTGTAATTTTGAGAAAACTAGAGAGCCCCGAAAGATTCTGCGTGACCAAAGTAATTATCGCGGCCAACTCTTCCTCCTCGCTGAAACATCTGACATGTAACATACTTCCTGCGCTCAATACTATTTGCGACAGCCGTAGAAAATCAACGGCATGTGCCAAACATTCGAAATTCCCGCCGTGATTTCGAGTGTGCAGCGCCACGCGGCAAGTGGTGGCAGCCGTGCCAACTAGAAGCGTTTTTTTATTTTATTTTCTGGGCTTGCAAAACTCATGGTCCCAATAAGACACGGTGTCCGTAGTGTGCATCAAGGGGGCCTATTGTCGCCATCGCCGAGTGTACTTCAACGTAAAAATATGAGTTGGCCTTTGCTCTTACCCGCTGCTCGCAGTCCTCGCTGAAGCCAGTTTAAGCACTTAAGCACGTAGATTACCTTGCAAAGGTGCTCAAGTGTACTCAAGTTAACAAGGGTAATCTAGGTAAGTGGCCAGCACCACACAGTGCAGCGGGCTACTGTGAAGTGACACATATTACGTTAGGACTAACAAAAAGAAATAAACAAATTTCCACACCTGCGCCACTGCGATAATAATAATAATAATTGGTTTTGGGGGAAAGGAAATGGCGCAGTATCTGTCTCATATATCGTTGGACACCTGAACCGCGCCGTAAGGGAAGGGACAAGGGAGGCAGTGAAAGAAGAAAGGAAGAGAGAGGTGCCGTAGTGGAGGGCTCCGGAATAATTTAGACCACCTGGGGATCTTTAACCCGCACTGGCATCCCACAGCACACGGGCGCCTTAGCGTTTTTTCTCCATAAAAACGCAGTCGTCGCGGTCGGGTTCGAACCCGGGAACTCCGGATCAGAAGCCGAGCGCCCTAACCACTGAGCCACCGCGGCGGGTAAGGGAGTGTAGATTGGGGCTGATTACTGTGACGCAACGGGAAAACCACACAGAGCTTACATCATCCACCACACGATTTGAAAGTGCCAGAGATCACCAGCAGCTGAAAAGTAGCGGACCGTACATCCATGTCTGGCTAGTAACGCTATGTCCGCTGTTAGCAAAGCAATACAGGTATATGAGTGCGCACCAGTAGATGTAAACGGTCTTCACTGCCTGGCGACTAATGCCAGCACGACAGAGGTTTTGATCAAGCTCCACCAGCTTGACTTCGTGAAGCTATTCGCAAGATTTTTGGAGGCGTGCGGAAAAGGAGCATGGAATTACCACCCGCAAGCAGGAAGAACTTTTGCAGTCCCGAAAAAAACTCATCCGCATCGGCGTGAGAGATGCGCAGATACTGGAACATCAACCCTTTCAGCTAAGATTGATGTTCCAGTATCTGCACATCTCTCACGCCGATGCCGATGCGGACATCAACCTTTTCAGCTAAGAGAACCCGCCGCGGTGGCTCAGTGGTTAGCGCGCTCGGCTACTGATCCGGAGTACCCGGGCTCGAACCCGACAGCGGCGGCTGCGTTTTTATGGAGGAAAAACGCTAAGGCGCCCGTGTGCTGTGCGATGTCAGTGCACGTTGAAGATCCCCAGGTGGTCGAAATTATTCCGGAGACCTCCACTACGGCACCTCTTTCTTCCTTTCTTCTTTCACTCCCTCCTTTATCCTTTCCCTTACGGCGCGGTTCAGGTGTCCGCCGATATATGGGACAGATACTGTGCCATTTCATTTCCCCAGAAACCAATTATTATTATTATTGTTATTATTATTATTATTATTATTATTATTATTATTATTATTATTATTATTATTATTATTATTATTATTATTATTATTATTATTTCAACTAAGACTGAGCAAAAGCAATTATAGCTTTCGCTCTCACCCCAGACCACCAGCTTTTTCGGACATGGACGTGTGGAGTGTGTGAGAATACATGCCAGAGCCACAGACGGCAACGTGACCGCTGATGATGGGGACTTAATGGATCAACGACATCCCTAGGATAAGTCTATGCCACAAACGTATACCTGAACCCCAGCCCACCGAAGCGTATGAAAAACCGGGAAATCAAAGAGCAAGACACTTCCTCGATTTTGTGTCACAACAGTAGAAGACGCGTGTAGATTTTCAACCGTTGTTTTCGTAATCGAACTGCTAAACACTACATAACAATCATGCTCTGGAGTACACGTCTGCCGGGCACTGCCGCTCAATCCCTTGCCTGGCTTTGGCAGGACGTTATATGCACAATGTTCTATTTTTTCGTGATAAATGTTCAATCAAACCACGCCAAACTTCTGGTCTGCAAGATTCGCTAAGGGAAGAGGAATCGCCCCTCCAGTCTCATCAGGGAACAACGCTGCCCTCCTGCCTAAGTCAAACTGCCATTGGGAGGAGAGGCCCAAAGGCGTAGGAAAACGAAGGCGAGGAAACCGCACTCATTGCCAGGGGCATGTCGGACTCACTGAGCTCTCGAGTGTTTTTGAACGCGACAGCGTTACGCAGTTCGTGTCGCAGAAAAGCCGGTGTCGTCGGCGTCTGGCCGTGAGCGAAAAATGGCGCATCTCGGTGGACACCTGAACCGCGCCTAAGGGAAGGGATTTTAACGCGAGAGCGATAAGGACTAATTGATTGATCGATTAATTAATTAATCAATTGATTAATTAATTAATTCGATTGATTGATTGTCTGATTGATGTATTTTCCTTCCCTTACGGCGCGATCCGGGTGTCCAGCGAGAAATGTGAGACAGGCGTCATTTCTTTTCCTTAAAAGCCATTGTTAACTTCATTTTCCTTCCCTTACGGCCCGGTTCGGGTGTCCACCGAGATATGTGAGACAGGCGTCCTTTCCTTAAATTGTCCAATGGGCCACGCGTCGCGCTGAACGGGCAATGGCGTTCCGTGGACTTCTTGGCAACGCTGCGACACGCTGTCGCATCTCATTCTTAAAGATTATGCTTAAGAACACATTCAGCGAACGTTTTATTTCAGCGAAATGATTTATTTACATCACGTTTTGTCAGGCCCGTAGCAAGAAATTGTTTGTTGGTTTAATGAATAGCCACGAACCCACCATTTAATTTACGGTAACCGTCACTAAATTCGCTGTGCATGGCGTCATCACTTCGTAACTCATTTCGCGAGCCTGGTAGCGCTGACAATTCGCCGTGTCATAGGTAGCTATCATCTGAGTTGCTCCAAAAAGATGTTCTAAAGGTTGCTGTATAGGTGATAATTAATAGGGTTACGAGATTATTACTGAAGTCACGATATGAACCTATTATGTTCGTTTCTCACAGCTAGACACCAAATTAACTGTCGCGCTAGTTGAAACGAGAACTAAAAACATGCTTTGCTAAGCACTGCAACTGGAAGCTTATGGTTGCGGAAATGGACTCCCGTTATAACAAACCTGTACTGTACAACATATTACACCAGCTTTCAGCTACAAATGATTCGTGATCGCAACAAATTTATTTCAACTATATGCGTTATGAACGCATTTATTTCCACTAAAGAAACGACGTTCAATTCGACTCGGCTTTCCGCCTTTTCATCCGAAAGAGCAAGGGAAAGGAAACAGGAAGGGGGGGGGGGGGGTGCCTCTCCTAATGTTTGCCCGACGTTGGTTCTCCTTTTGATAATAATAATAATAATAATTGGTTTTGGGGGAAAGGAAATGGCGCAGTATCTGTCTCATATATCGTTGGACACCTGAACCGCGCCGTAAGGGAAGGGTAAAGAAGGGAGTCGTGGGTTTTCCGTCGCAAGACGACTCCTTTTTATGCTCCAAGATGAATGACCTTTTAGGCCCTGCTAATTATTACTTTCTCCGGTGCTCCGAATCCAAAGCAGGTTGGAAGATGCGGTTTCGAAATTACTTTCCCGGACAACAAAGAGTTATAATATTTATACAGTAATATAAACAAAAATAGAAAACCGTACCGCTGTCGTATACGGGGCGAAAAACATCAATTCTGGCGAACGATGGTCCTGCATTCGGCTTTTTCCCCCAAATCCCGTTTCTTTTTTCCCGCCACCACGAGCGAATACACATAGACGACTTACTGCATCTCTCCCTCCTCTCTTTCTCCTGCCCTCTTTTTTTTTTCTTCTGTTTCTGCCGTGCGATGAGGGCCCGTAGCAGCGCCGCCTATGCGCGGCGACGACCCGCCTCGTTCGGCGGCAGAAACAATTCAGTCATTTGTCATCCCTGCTAAATTTGCCGCTCACGCCAAAGACCGCCACGACGGGCAGAATGACTTTCCCCGCCCGGTCGATGCGCGCCATCTCGGCCCGCTTCTCGTGGCCGCCGTTTTGTCTGCTCCCTGCTTGAACTTTTCTCTTTCTTCCATTTAATTTTTTTTCTTTGCTCTATCTCGTTCAATCAGTATGCCCAGGACTTCGGTATACAACGGAAATCAAACTCGTTTTACTCTAATAAAAATGAATGTTAATATTCTGAGTGTAATATAATTGACTCAATCATTGCGCAAATAAAAAAAGAAACCGCGTGTAGAGCGTTGTCCCCGCCGCGGTGGCTCAGTGGTTAGGGCGCTCGACTACTAATCCGGAGTTCCCGGGTTCGAACCCGACCGCGGCGGCTGCGTTTTTATGGAGGAAAAACGCTAAGGCGCCCGTATGCTGTGCGATGTCAGTGCACGTTAAAGATCCCCAAGTGGTCGAAACTATTCCGGAGCCCTCCACTACGGCACCTATTTCTCCCTTTCTTCTTTCACTCACTCCCTTATCCCTTCCCTTACGGCGCGGTTCAGGTGTCCAACGATATATGAGACAGATACTGCGCCATTTCCTTTCCCCTAAAAAACCAATTATTATTATTATTAGAGCGTTGTCATAACTTTCACGATCGAGACGGCTCTCTTGGCGCTCTTTGTATCTATGGACAAAGAGCGCCATGGCACAAGGTTTTTTTCTTCTACTCAAAGCAGTGTAAAAGCCCCATTTCCCAACCATTTCACCCTAAATAAGCCGAGCATCAGACCAGGGGAAAGCTTGTACCCATTGTATCACCGGTGGGCACCCGGCGGCACTGGGGTTCGAACCCCGCACCTCCCGCATGCGAGGCGGATGCTCAGCCACTCGGCGACCACTGTGGTCATTTTAGGCGGTATTGATGAGGCTACGACATATTTGCTTTTCATTATAAGCGCCATCAATGGGTAAAAAAAATAAAAGGAGAGAGTCGCGCAAGCCATTCTTCTCGTACACACACACACACACACACACACACACACACACACACACACACACACACACACACACACACACACACACACACACACACACACACACACACACACACACGCACCTCGCCGATGCTTCTTCCGCCTGCATTCTCTCCCGAGACTGTATCGTCGAAACACCCGAAGCGCGCTTCACCACACCGGTCTTTTTTCCCATCGCGGCAGGGAAAAAAAAGGGAAACGAGGAAGGAGTGCGGAGCGCGCAGCGCCTCATTGGCGTCTCAGCCTTCCCCCCTTTTTTTTCCTTTTTACTTTTCCCAACGGCGGCGGCTTCTTTCGGCGTTGACCGACTACCGCGACGCACGAGAAACACGTCCGAAGGTTAACGGAAAGATAAAAAAAAAAGGGAAAAAGAAAAACGGGGGAATCCCCTGCCCAGGGGCGACCTCGGTCCCGGGGCTGCAGGGTCGCTTCGCCGTGGCCCGGAATCGCGCACGCCCAGCCTCCAAGCCGGCGGCGTAAGTATTGAACAATGTTACGCAACGCGCGGCTCCCGGGCATTCTCTCGGCGCCTCCCCCCCCCCCCCACCCTCTTCTCAATGTTTTCCCTCCGGGAATCCTTTCTTCCGCCATCGCGTCCCGTCTGTCCTGTATCCCCCCCATGCTTTTTGTTCTTCTGTCCCTCGCGTCCGCCCCTCATCGCGTCGTCGCGTGTGTCGATCGTTTTGCCCCTGCTTCTCTTGGCACGTTCCTCCCCCTCGTTGCCGCTATTTTTGGCATTCACCCCCACTTCTAGCATTTTCTTCTTTCTTGCCCTCTCCATCCTAGCGCGCGGCTTCCCGGCATAACAGCGGGGCACCCCCCCCTCCTTCGCTCCCTGGCACGAACGCAGGCGCTAAGCCCTTTTGGCACGCCTGTTGCTTCGGGCCAAGCGATTCGGCCCGCTTCTTTGCTCTTAACGCTTCTTCCAAGCTCTTTCCCTCTTCAGCCCCATTGTGGATTTTCGCGCGAGCAGGAGCTCGGTGGCTGGTGAAGGAATAAAAGACAAACAAGAGAAAAGGGAAAAGGCTACGAGGAGGGGTTAATTGTCTGGCCGCCCCCGCTCGCTCGGAGCTGAAGGGTCGCGTCGAAATAACGGCAACGCTAATAACGCCGGCACCGGCAGCACACCGCGCGGCTAATGAGACGAGGTCGACGGCCGGGTGTGAAGCGGGCATTCGTGGCGGAAAACGCGTCGTTTGGACACGACCGAAGAGGAGGCGAGCAGGTGATTCTTTCGTTTGTGTGTGTTCGATTGATTGTCAGTCAGTTAGCTGCCAATCAGTCGGCGGTCAATTAAACGGCCCCCTCCTTCTCTTTTTACAGTTTCCTGCGCCGTTACCGTCTTTCAAACTTGTATCGGTTATTGGTGCGGCGGAAGCCATTTTTATGGCATTGATCAAACTGTTTTCGGCAATTAATGCAGTATGGAGCGCACCGCTATTTATGGGCGTCACTGTATTTCATGAAGATAACCGTTTACTATGGCGGTGTTCTCGAACCGCTAACTCGCCAAGCAAGGACGGAAGAAAAGACGGACATAAAAAAAAATTTACGGTGGCCACTTGAGTGCTCCGAAAGCGAAAGCATCCTTTGACCTAAAGGCCATTGCACTAAAGGCCTTAGCCATAAAGGCATTTACCCTAAAGGCATTTACTATAAATGCCTTGGACCTAAATCCTTCAACCTAAAGGCCTACACATTGAAGGTATTTATTTACCTTGAAGGCCTTCACCCTAAAGGCCGTTGACTAAAAGGTCGTTACCATAAAGGACGTCAACCTAAAGGCCTTTATCACTGCCACTGTCATTAATGACACTTATCGTTACTTAGTAATGCCTTATATCGCTCCAAAACTACCCCTATAAATATCACTCTCACTAACTACACTGTCTCGTCTAATGTATTTGCTTCATTGCATATGATAGCCCATTACCGTTTTATGATCTACTGCTGACGGCATGCGAGACCTTGGTGACGTCATGAGGTTCTGGCACCACTTTTCTTGGTCAACGTCACCGGGTTTCGTCGCTGACGAGCCATATAATGCTTCCGCATTTAAAAATCAAACAAAAAGAACGCGATGTGACCTACTGTAGAGTCATATACCGTGGCGCCTCTCATTGGCTGAAGATATGTGCTATCTGAAGTAACGCCCCCCCCCCCCCCCTCAACAAAATAGTTCTCAGGGACGTCTCATTACCTTATGTGTTCGAAATGCAATAACATTAGAAGCTACTGATGCCTTTACTGGAAGTGACGTGACTTCCCTCCAGCCAATGGGCGAATTTTATGATCGACACATTTTTTCCTCCGCTGACACTTTAATGCTCTCGCATTAAAAAAAACTTTGTCAGCAAGCGACTTTCACAAACAAGCCGCTTTTGAACTCCGCGACTATATATAGACACCCTAACATCGGTAGCTGATTGCTCATCTCATAGGCGGTATCCCAGTCTGTTAATCACGAGAACCCGACCACTGGCATGCCCGGATTTTGACATCGTTTTCAAGCGGTAGAATCAATGAAGATCCCCAGGTGGTCGAAATTATTCCGGAGCCCTCCACTACGGCACCACTTTCTTCCTTCCTTCTTTTACTCCCTCCTTTATTCCTTCCCTTACGGCGCGGTTCGGGTGTCCAGCGATATACGAGACAGATACTGCGCCATTTCCTTTCCCCCCCCCCCTCAAAAAAACAATTATATATTATAGAATCAATGAAATCTTGTTTGTTTTAGAGGTGTCACTGGGGTCCCGTTTACCAGAGGATGCACTACGGCTGGCAGTAAGGGAATCGGACCATTCACCCAAACGCGCAGTTTGGACTCCGGGCCATCAGGGCCTTAGAGGTAACGAGGCTGCGGACGCGGCCGCCCGAGCGCACACCCACCGGGCCCCTCATTCAGGTTCTTCCGGCTCAGAGATTAGGCGACCGATTCTGCGGTTCAGGGAAATTCTGGAATACTATTGCGAACGGCATCGGCTTTGCCCGGTCCCTGCTAAGGGCCTGAGTAAAGCCGATGAGCGAACCCTCAGGCGCCTGCAGACCAACACACTTTGTTGCGCCCTGCAATAGCAAAACATTTGAACCCCAACATTGATGGGCGCTGCCCTCGTTGTTGGGAAGTGTCCGATAACTTCCACATGGTTTGGGCCTGCCAGAAGAATCCTTCCCTTCCCCCAAACCCTTCCCCTTCCCGAGAGGCATGAGAGGCAGCCCTGCTCAATTGCTCGGGCTGGAGTCTCAAAGGGCTCTAGTCCAACGGGAGCGAGTAGCGGCCTCGTCCAGCGGTGTCCCGGACTAAGGACTCCACCTATGTAAAGGGCCATTTTTGGCCTGCAAACTCTCTCCACTAAATAAAGTTTTCACCACCACTACGGCAAAAAACACAGCAAGAACATGGTACATAGAACCATCGCTACAGTGAAAGAGGGAAAGCATTAAACCATGTATTACTAACTCTAGTTTTACTTGCAAAAAACCTTCGCTACCGGACCAAGACGCACTTCATTTCATCCCTCACCGTGCCACGTTAGCGAAGCGGCGCGAGTAAGAGAAGGCTCCGCTCAAAAACAGTGTCCTGAACGCCACCAAATGTAGCGAAAACTAAATGAGATCGCTGTTCCGTTGATCGAACCTTATTAAAAGATCTGATGTTGTCCTTTGCCCCCCTGCGACTGTACCACGGTTAAAGCGCACCCTGGAAGTAGCAGCCATAATGGGGGCAAAGTGTTTTGACATCGTGCGCTTAAACATGTTCGTAAACATATTTATAAGAATGTTCACGAGCTCTCGTCAAGCATATACATTCGAAATTATGTACGCGAGTGTTATCGAGTCTACTGCAGCAGTCTATGCTCCTTTCGTTCACTCCAAACCTCCTCTTTGCATCATCATCCCAGTTACAAACCCACATCGCACTAACTTGACACCTTGAGTTGCTAAGCCTTTCCACTCCACATGGCCTCCTCCTCACAACCGCGACCGATCGAGAATGGAGGTACTGAGCCGTGGCCTCCGAGCATATTCAATACACCCAGGGCAATTCAATGTTAGATGTATATACTGTGACATATGTGCGACCATGGTACACATGGTCTGGACATGCCCACGATACAAAAGACAACACACGCACACCAGACTCATGGGAGGCTCTGATGCACAACCCACACACAGAAGTCCAAAGAAGCATCGTCAATCAAGCTCTGGCCGCCGCCGAGTCCCAGTGGATTACGGCCGACGCCTAGCGAGAGGGAAGAGCACAGAGTCCTGCGACCCTCCGGTAGATTGACTGAAATATTCAAAGTTTTTCCATCCATCCATCGATGGAGGCAAACTCAAACAGCACCCATGGATGTGCTCCCGTCCGGAGCCCTTCACTGCCGATCTTTCTCTTTCTTTCCTGCCTTCGCACACGGCGCGGTTTAGGTGTCCATGGATAAATGAGACAGTTAATGCACCTTTCGTTCCGATAAGCTATCAATGATTATCCCGCTCCGATAAAAGTCGCCGGTACAAATTCACGGCGCTACAGGCTCCGCGCACAGCCTGTGTGCCTGATTTTCACTCTTGGGCACAATGTATTTGTCTTCACTTAGCTGGAAAACTCGTGGACGCAGCTACCGAGTCTATCTGAGCACTACTGGTGCGAACCATGCGGATAAAATGCGCGTCGCACTAAACCCATCTCAAGTTCATGAACACAAGCGGTGCACGCAAATCGACCCGTACATTTACCCTTGACTACCTGGACGCAAAAAGCGTAGGGCAGTGGAATTGGCTCCATTACAGCGAACAAGCTCAGTTTGTTCATGAGAACACACACGCCCATTTTTGACGTCCATCCTTTTTGCTGGAGACATATATAGTACATCGCGGTGTACCAACTCTATAGTCGGATACAACTCAAGAACGATGTAGCATATGTTCATTAAAGGAGGCCCACCAGCCAATGGCGTCCACGGATCGTCATGACGTCGCGGTTAATCCGCTAATCCGTTGTTAATCTCAGCATTTACCAGCCCCCTGCAATGCCACGCTGTCAGTGCAAATGGATTGACCACGACGTCATGAGAACTGGTCGACACCATTGGCTGGAGGGCCTGAATGCACGAATACGCTTGTGAAATGCGTACCCATTCACACTTGCGAGTCGCAGAGGTTGGGCGACCGTTTTGGCCACACAGCAACAATCACACGGCGGTCGCCCACTGTTCGGTTTTCCCGGCTAGCGACAGGGAATTCCAAACCCTAAATCAATCAGCGGTGCTTCAAGGCTGTTTAACATGCAAGTGATTGAGCGGCGCGGTGAAAAATTTCCTCGTCGCTGTGGCCTCTCCAGCCGCCGCGATCGCTCATGTTTTTGCGCCGCGGCGGCAGAAATCGCGAGCGTTTTCGCTCGCACGTGAAACAGGCTTCAGAGGTGAACGGAAGCTTCTTCCACATCCGGCTTCGCGTTGCCGATAATATTCAAACCGGCAGCTACGCTGGCTAGACTCTATGCGACAACTCTTGTTCCGAACGAGACGATTCGGGAAAAACGCGACCCGCAGGTCGCGCTTTCTGAGGTGAACTTTGGCTTCTTGTTCGAAATTCGCAGCCGATTGCACACCCTTTGCGACCTGCAAATGTGACTGGGCATTCGCGCTACAAAGATGGCTTGCAACGCGCAAAATGTTGTAGGAGCTGACGTCACGAAGTTGTTCGGCAAAGCTGAATATGCATATGGCTTCTGTTCCAAAGAGTGTAGAATTGTAGCAGCAGTGTGTGTGATTGTGAGTGCGTGAGTGTTGATTGTGCTTGACTTCACCATTCACCATTTCCCTCTGTTATTCACCATCCCCAACCACCCCACCACCACCATCCCCACAACCAGACAGAGCTCTCCTGTTTCATTAAAGTCTCTCTCTCTCCTCCTCCTTCTCCTCCTCCTCCCCGCAACGAGGAATTTCGGATGGAATTGCCGCAATGACCCCACTTTTTCCACGAAGAAAATTCAGGAAACTCATAACGCAAATGTGACCCCACTGATCCCGCCCCACTCCAAGAGTTGTCCATAAATTCGCCCCTGAGTACGCCTGAAGGTTAAATTGCTACAAGGCGCAAACAGTAGTTTGATCACCGGCGGCTCGTTCTAGGTCCAACCGGGCGTGACTGTACAGGGAAATTTGCCAAAACAAGTCTCCTCAGCCACCTTTTCAATCGCCAGCCAGTCCACCCGCAGACACTGCGGCACATATCAGAACACACGGACGCAAACAGCGCCCCCGCTCCTTGTGCGTGCGCCGTCAAAAACGCTGTTTACCCAAGGTGGCACGACATGCCTAATGGTCGGAAAGGCGGCGTCCATCGATCGCAGCAGAAAGGCTCGACAGCGCGAGCGAGCTCTTGCGAAGTTACGCGGAATCAACACGGCCCGGTCGACCGCGCGACCCGAAAAAAAAAAAAAGAAAGTTTTAATTTCGCTGCGGACAATGATGAAGGCACTAGCGAGCACGAATAAAAGTGGTATAAAAGCACGCTTGCCAACCGCGAGCGTATACGGGCGCGGGACAGTGATATACGACATGGATAGCTGTTTTTGAGATAAGAAGCGGTCGAATAACCTCAAAGAACAACCTGCACCGCAGCGCAGGCGACGAAATCCGTCGCTCTTGCTAGTTTGTGTGGGTCCTATTCTCAGAACAGGACATCCAGACAAAAAGGACTACGATCCTCAGTACATCTCGACTTCACCCTGCTCCTTGTACTTAACCGCGCCGGGCCCCAAGACTCGGACTTCGTCACTTAAGGATCAAATTGCAGATTTCGCAGCAAGCACTTCGTCTCTTTTCGGTTCGTTTCGAAGTAAGTGCGTGTCTCGTTCAAAAACGCCCTTACAGCTTAATTTCGCCAGCTCTTTGCCTGTTTGAAAATACTCGTATTAACGGTGGCTGAAGGAAAAAACAGACGATTTTTTTTTTAATTAAACGATCCCAGGTGCAAAACTACAAACCAGCACAGTCGCGCGATACGGACACTGACTCTTTTCATTTTGGCAAACAATTGGTTAAAGCAAACCTGTCCAACGCGCAGCACGGAACGTAATTGAGGTGCGTGTAAAATTTACCGGTTTTATTGCGTTAGAACAAAAGGGAGCCCAAACAAGCTCCTTGATGCAGCTGTTGCTTGCTTGAAAGAACTAGATGCTACGTCAATGTTGACCGCACTACAGCTATTGAGAGAAACGATCTGAATATCGCGGAGCAACAACTAAGCGATCCAGGAGCGAAGAATTAGGACTGCATTCAACAGGTTTTTCGGTCCTATGTCACGGTCTGGGCACTGGCCGCGGAAATGGGCTCGGGTTAGGATGCACGAACTAAATCGACGTTATGCAAATCACCGTGCGGTCTTGCAGGCGTACAGTGCACTAAAAACCCGGCCAGTAATTCTGGCTGCACGGTTCGCACAGAAACCACACCCCGCGCATGCGATTCCCAATGCAAAAATAATCGCGTTAAGTCACTCTCCCGTTGGCTCCAATCAATCCAACGCTCATTGTATACAAGCACGTCAGCCGCGTAATGGCTTAGCTTCCCTCATTTACCGAGTTCTTCCGCACAGAACGGACACAGCCTCGGGCGTCCGGCGATAGCCAGGCAAAACACAATGGCCAGCCGTCCAGAAAATGGAACGAGTTTGAGTGAAATGCAAACGCCACGTTTCGAGCTTTGCTTTTGATTCCGACTCTTTCGCCGACTTCCGAATGCAGTGCATCCGTGCAGCGGTGTTCCGATAGCGATCTGTCCGCAACCGATCGTGCATGTAGTACGACAAGCCCGCGCCGATGACCACACACAACAGCAGCAGCAGCAGGAATGTAAACAAGCGGAGCTCCGCGCGACTCGTCGCACTGAGACAGACGCATCCGCAGTAACCACGAAAAACGAGCAAGCTGTGTATATACGGCAGACAGTGATGAAGAAAAGACATTCTCTTGCGACATCCGAACTAGGGGCAGGCAGGTGCTGCGCCGCGTAAAACAGCAGGCTCGCCGCATTTACAATAACCCCGCCGCGAACAAATCATTGCGACACACATAGCTCTGTCTGTGGCCGTCGCTAAGCTGACTGGCTGCTGCTGCAACCGTCCAGGGTTACGGATGAGATATTGGTTAGCCGGTTAGATAGTGCAACGTGCCGTGTTGACGGTCCCAGAAGAGGCCGTCAAACCGCGGCCGCGACTAGCGCGACGCGGGCTTGCGAAGCCGTGCCGCGAGAGCTGAGACGGCGACGAAACCTGCGAGCGCTCGAAATGCGGCTGCTGCTGCTGCTGCTGCTGCTGCACGGCCCGATCTCGCGTCCGTCTCACGGCATCGACACGATATCGCGGCTCGGACCTAGTCGAACGATGGCCCGGCCCAGCGTGCGAGGGAATGGCTAATAGAAGATGAAAAGAGCGCTTGCTCGGGGGACTCACCTGCACCAAGCCATTTTAAGCGTTTTCCTGGTATTAACAACAAATTTAATCACTCTTTAAATGGGTCTTTTCACAAATGTCCGACACATAGCGCCCCCTACGGAAACTAGCGAGGGCGAAACCGGCGCCATCTGCCGCAAAACGCAGCAAGCAGAAACTTCTAATAAAACACAGTGTTGCCGGCATAATTTTTGTACGAGGCCAACTTTTGCAAAAGTTAACTACGCGTTAGTGTGCGCTATGTGACAATAATCAAAGTGTCTCGACACGAAAACAAATCATCTAAAGTTGTTAGCAAAAAATTAAAGTTACCATTTATTGCAGGACAAGAAAAATAAGACAAAAGAAAACCTTTGTAATTTTAAAAGAACGATCAACTTAGTTTCTGTTTCGTCCACGGACATGACAGCATGTTATGCTTTCGGTATTGCAACATATATTTTAATATTCGCTGTTTCAGAGCGCTATAGGATACTATTCTGTTTTCTGTGGGCCAGCAAATTCTAAAATGTTTGGTACTCACTTTTTGCTCATGGATTTTGAATTATATTAAATCTAACACCACACCTGTGAACAACTCTAAATGCATGAATTCATGCACAAAACTTCAAAATGTGCATTCATTCTTTAAGAAAATCAGACAGATTACTCCCTTCAAAAATATTTTACTATTCATTTGCATATAATTCATACTTTTGTTTCTGCAGATTTTTGTTATGATTGCGTACTTTAATTGTCAACAGTGATTATTTTCTTCTTGTTTTCGTTGTACGACACTGCCCGATCGTTGCGTACCTTTTTTCACTAGGTGTGGTGCAAAAACCTGCGAGAGGTATGTTCTAGAAATTCTTTGTAACGTGCGGCTATTTTAAGGAACAGATACGACTGCAACGTTGCAATGTGTAGTCCGAATGAGTAGGTCAAGTGCAGCATTATCCGTGCATTTTCCATGTAGCTTATCAATCGACAAAATGAAATGAAAATTCTGGGTGCCGATTAGTTCCACATTCGCAAGTTAAGCAACTTTCCTACGTCTGTGTTATGCACACAATATCGTCTACAGCCCTCAGCACTGTGTCCTTTCTTGCTGCCCCCTCACCTCTTTCATTTCTCCTCTTCATACTGTCTGCTTTCCTTTATTTCCTTTATTTCCACTGCCCCAGCTCAGGTGCCGCCGCCAAAGTGATGGCAGATGCCGGGGTTAGCAAAACTCTATTAACTTCCATTATTGTTATTTTTATCAATGAACACCCCTTACTACTACTACTACTACTACTACTACTACTACTACTACTACTACTACTACTACTACTACCAGCTACTAATACTACTCAGCACTGCATACCAGGGGGTATGGTCTACAAATTCTTTGTAACGTACGGCTATTTTAAGGAATACATATGACTGCAATGTTGCAATGTGTAGTTTGAATGAGTACGTCAAGTGCAGCATTTTTCTTGCTTCTTTCCATGTAGCTTATCAATCGATAAAATGAAATGAAAATTCTGGGCGTCAATTAGTTCCACATTCGTAAGTTAAGCAACTTTCTTACGTCTGTGTTATGCACACAATATCGTCTACAGCCCACAGAGCTGCATACCAGGGGGTATGTTCTACAAATTCTTTGTAATGTACGGCTATTTTAAGGAACACATAGGAGTACTGCAATGTTGCAATGTGTAGTTCGAATGAGTACGTCAAGTGCAGCATTTTTCTTGCTTCTTTCTATGCAGCTTATCAATCGACAAAATGAAATTAAAATTCTGGGCGTCAATTCGTTCCACATTCGCAAGTTAAGCAACCTTCGTACATATGTGTGTTATATATGTACATGTGCACTACGTATGTATCGTCTACAACCCATAACGCTGCACACTGGGTTTTTGGAGCATCCTTTCACTGTTCTCGATCAACGACAGTGGTGTACACCGCTGTCCTCGAAGAACAGGGGCGCACCCCAGGTGCTATGGCGGTTTTTGTTCTCCCGTCAAGTAACCATACGCCGCGAAGCAGACTACCATGCAGACGACGGATACCGAAGCCGACATGGCGAGGCCGCATAAGCGCACGCACCTGCTAGCTGCTATTATCTGCGAGCTTTCGTCAAACTTGTGTCGCAATGCTGTGGAAAACTGACACATTACACAAATAAACTGCACCAGACAGCGCCTGGAAGTGAACTTTGAGGCGGCTTTTTTATTTTCGCCGTCACAAAAAGGTCCTTTCGAACGTGGGAAAAAATGCAAAATGAGCGGACTGGCTCGCAGCGACAAAATTTTACTACCGTAAATAGCGTTTGCGCGTATCCGACGAACCCACGTTTGTTTCCGCATTTGTACTTTTGCTTGCATACAAAGCGTCGAAGGGCTGACTCGTAATGACAACAATCTACCATATGTGACATACGCTGGCCTTATTTGACGAAGTTAAAAAAAGAAGGGAGGGGGGGTCGCAGTATTTTCATTTTTATGAGCAGAGCTGCTTTGCAGCAATGACGAGCAAGCGCGACTGAGCTAGCTTTCATTATGATAACTTCATGGTGTGGTTTGTTTGTATGACCTCTGTGCCATTTTAACGTGGGAGCGTAATTAAGTGCCCCCATGTCGGGAAAAAAACTGTCCAGCATCACCGGCATTGGCATTTGAAGAAGCCTTGCAATCAGAGCAACTGACCACACCGGCAACCACGGTGGGCCATTAGGTCACGGGGCCTTGGGGAGTCATTACCTGCCCACCGCAGACTGTGAGCAAATTGGCCACAGTGGCAGTTAAATTAATGATTGGTCGCGAGATGTTGCTCGGAAAAAGCCATGGGTCTCGAAAGCCGGTGATAGCACATACCTGCCAGCGCAGTGTATACTGGCGCATAATCGCTGCACCACTACACCAGGAGTCGTATGAGGGCTCCCAGTGATATACGAATGTAAAGTCGAGAATTACCAATTCTGCATATATGGAAGTTAACCCATTAAGGCTATCCTGTCATACCCTTAAGAAGGAGCTTAAGTGTACCCTCAAGTCTTTTTTTTTCAGAATGTTAGCTCTTTTTAGCTAGTTCCAGTTTCATGCCACTGTCCTCTGCAGTGCCACATGCCTTGGCGGGCATGTGGCAAAGTGGAAAGGCAGAAGACCCCCTCTCCACTTTTACAAGATACCTTCCCCAACCATACCAAGCAACGTACCTAAGTCAGTCAGCCTCCTCTTCTAGGGGATAAGAGGGAGGGAGAAAGGGTAGGAAGCAACAGGTGGCCTATATTGGCTTGGGTGTCAGCATCGGCTGCAGGTGGTTGGTTCGAAACCCATCAAAACCCACTGCAGAGTATAACTGCAGTCCTGGACATGTCCCAACTCAACTCGGGCTGTCCGACTTCATGAGAAAGAAAAAAAAAGTGCGAAAAATTATTTACTGTCAAACCATAGCTAACGCTCGAACATTCACGTTACACATTCGTAAAAATGCTGTGACTCTTTTTTACTAAGTAATATGAATGGAATCAAAAGACCTGCTTCTGAGAGGTTTAAATACACCACACGCAGCAAGGTACTTTGAAGAGCACTGCCACAGTTGTGCCATTATATCACATTCGGACGGTCGTGTTGGCAATCCGCCGCACACTATAGAGTCCTTCCAGGTGGAATGCGATTGAAAAACGCAGCACGAGGCAATCACTATCATAAAAATAAAATGGTCCTGAGTAAATGAAAGGAGCACAGCTCTCACTCTTTTTGGACATCTCAACCGCGCCATGAAGGAAGGGAGCAAGGAGAGAGTGAAAGAAGGAAAAAAATCAGGCACTGAAGTGAACAGTTCTGGATTAATTTCAACCACCTGGGGTTCAACATCCCCTGACATCACAAAACATATGGCCAGCATCTTTTGAGTTCCACCAGAGCAAAACACGGCAGGGATTTGTTCCCACATTCTCATGCAGCAGCTAGCCTAATGCCAAAACTAATGCACCACCACAACGTTGATGCTCATCTGGCATCGACGACTGAGTGGGGTGGTTAGGAGCAAAGGAAAGCCACAGTAACTGTCACATGGGCAGTGGACACCGTGAGTGAAGGGATTAAAAAGAAGATAGGGATAAAGGACCGAAAGAAAAGAACCGTAGTAGTGCAACACTGACAGAGTCAGTCGATCACAGTGACCAATGAATGGCGCATTCCTCAAACTTCAAAATGGGAGTGGTTAACACAACCACCACATACATTTGCTTGAAGCGAAGAATCAGTCTCAGGTTGCACTGGGCATATTGACGACCAGGTTCAAGATGGCGGACACGAGACGTGCTTGCATCACAGAGTCCACCATGCGTAGTCTCTCAGCCACAAACAAGCCAAAGTGTTCGAGGCCATCTTCAGCGGTTGCAGGCGAATGCGAAGGGATGGGCTCAGTGATATCACTGGTGCTCATTTGTTTTGGCTCCTGAGGTGGCGGCGTGCTCGTTTGCTTCTGTACGTCAAAGCAGGGAACACTTTCACTGATCAGGCAGAGCTCCGGACGGGCCTCGGCAGGTGTCAGTGTACTTGTCACAGGAAGTTCACGTTCCAGCAACTCGACGGCGTCCTTGAACTCCTTGCACCGCCTGCGGAAGACCAAGATTTACTTAAGCATACTGTCAACACCAAATCTCATTCTTATAGGTTGGGAACGGAAGGTATCAAACAATACCACAAATATATTGGCTCTGTGGCTCTGCAGCCTTTCTGTGGCTCTGCAGCCAAGGCTAGGCAGGAGAGGAGACTGGCCTTTTCTCTGTGTCTTGGGAAGTGGGTTCTTTGATGTCTGGGCTAGAGGTGAGGCGGAATGAAGTTAGTCTGTGTGGAGTCATCAGGCCCAAGGCAGGCCACACCCCATGGCACTGGGACAAAAGCCAGCTGGTCTTCTTACCTTCCCTGCCAAGCCTTGGCAATGCAAGCAAATGTAAGTAGTCACCGGATGTGAGTACTAGACTTTGTGGAGATGTGTAGGTACATCAGCAGCGCACCAGCAATTACTGAACTTGGTGCCTCCAAGGATGTAGCAGCTATGACTTCTCTTTAAAGCAAGAGCTACCTCGCTCGTCAGGTGGTCCCTGCTGAAAAATATTTGTCAGGGCTAGTTCAAGGCTTACGTCAGTCAAAATCATTACCTAATGGTGGCGGCACTCCAGAAAAAATTAGCAAGGCTGAAATCCGCACTTCAGACGACCATTTGCTATTTTGTGTTCTTGCTTTGTTATTGTGCCCAGACCATATGACCAGGCTTTGTGCTTTCTATCGCAACTGCGATGCCTGCACAGACGATGCCATCATATTTTTTCGCTATAGCACACAACATGGCTTCCACTGATTCAGAGCTTCTCTGTGTAAGGTGGCACACTCACTTGCACATTTTAATGCAGCTTGAGTGAGTGCAGCACAGTACGTCTAGTACAGCTGTCAGGTCACCTCTCAGGCAACCATATTGGATTTCCAGTGGCACCCACAAAACTCGCGAACAGCATAGACATATCTGTCAGTGTATATGCTGCTTTATTGGACAGGCATTACCACACCACTGTAACGGCGCAGCAAAGCAGTCTGATACCTTACACTGTTAGGGCTTGCACATCTCACTTTAGTCCCGACACTCCTTTATTACTATTTAAACACTTTGTAGGAGCCGCTCATACAATATTATGAAAGCACATTGCACTTCAGAACAGTGGTCATTTGTTTTCTTGTTGTGTCGACCACACACTCACTTGTGGAATAGTGCCCTGGCCTGCGTTATACTGCGTTCCAGCGATGCCATTGTTTCTTCATCTTCATGCTCAGAGTCCACAGCAGGCTCTTCATCACCAGAATCTATGCTGCAAATGCGTCAGCATCAGTCATCATGCTGGCGGTAAAGATGATGGTAACATCTTATTTTGATCATCAACGAATACGCGTGAGGGTGTGTCCGCAGGAAAGGTGCACTGTACCCGTGTGCAACAGAAACTGCTTTAGAAGGAAACTGCCCAGACAGAAAAAGAAAGAAAAAATGCTACAGTATTGCATTTTGAAAATACAATCAGAGCCATCTGGAACCAACGGGCTTCAGTTATGCTGCAAAAAATTGCAAATGTTCTTTTTTGTCTTGGTTGGGTGGTTTAAGTTGAATTTAGGTGAAATGACGTACATTAATTTCATACAACATGACAAACACAGCATGCACCGCTCAAAAGCTGTAATAAAACTGAGCAATGATATAGTTTATTTTTCCATGCAGAATTGTTTTGTAACCCCCCCCACATGATAAAGTTAATGATGGTCAATCAGTGGAGCAACTTGAAGCTGCAAGTCAGACCTCTCGACCCTGTTCACTGCACTTTTAAAAAGCGACAGAGAAATTCCATGACTGGATTTCAATTTTGCGACTCATTTGAGGACTTGTGCAATTAATTACCTAGCATTACAGACCGACAGAAATGCCACCTCTTTTTTTCTTTTAGAACAGCAAATTACATTTAAAGTGTTAAGACAACCACCAGAAACATTTCAAAATAGCAGCTTGACACCTCAATATGCACTTTGAGTGAACGGTAACACTATGGTTGACTCTCAGCACTTTGAAATTGAAGGGGCCCGTTAGGTTGACCAAGTGATGCAAAGTTTGAATTAAGGAGTGCCTTTTAATAGGATAGATGTTGATGGGACCAAACAGTCTGTTCGAATCAAACATGCTTGAATTAAAAACTCAAATTAAAATACAAATTTTACTGTACAGGTGCATGTGTGAAATACTGGCAGTAACAATGTCACAAATTATGTATCCCTTCAAAAGACTACGAGCAGCAGCTAATGCCATGAATGAGCTCCAAACCTGCGAGTTTCCGCAACAGCCATGACAGGTACCTTTAAATTTTGTGTTTTGTACTAGTATGCCACTGAAAAAAGTATTGGAAATGGAAAATGAAATAGTGGTGGTAGCAGGAGAAAACAGACAGCATACAACCGATGAGGAGGACTCAATGAAGGAAAGTACAGATGTCAGCCTGATTAATAAAGATCTGGCCTACTGCGATGCTAATGGGAAAAGAGGGAAAATAAGGAAGGAGGGTGCCTGATGACGACAATGAAAAGAGAGGTGCAATTAGTGACTGTGTACACCGATTCTAAAACAGTTTCAAGAGCCCCAACAGCTGAAGCTGTTTACATACACCCAAAATCAAGTTCATGAAACACGTCTTTGCTGAAAAAATGTAATTTCTTTCTGTCCAGGGCACATTGCTGGGGGCTGAGAGGTACACACTACAATTCGCACAGTCAGAATTAGGCAGCTTATATGTATACTCTAGGCTGTCAGAGACGACGGAGATATGAAACATTTTTTTCATTCATAAAGTGCATCAAAATCTTGACTGGAGGTGTGCTATGAAAGCAATAGCAGTTCAGTGTTGCAAATATGTGGCTCCCGCAAGTTTCATGGATATGAAACTTATGTTGGACAGGCAAAAGTCCGCATACATGGCCAAATATATTTATATACAGTCTACACTGTGCAGATAGTTGACAGTCTTTGCTGCACTGACAACCTGCGTGGCAAAGTGGACTAGCAGAACATTTCCTTTGGTGGATAGTAAGATAACCATTAGTTGTGCTACTACACTGAAAGAAGGTTTCATTCTTTGGAATGTGGGGCTGCTTGGCTCAAGGGTAACCTAATGTGTCCGTTGTGCTAGACAAAGTGTTATCATTGCAAGGAGAATGAGGAAGTGTCTTCAGCCCATTCTTGGGGCAGTAAAAAAGGGTAAAAAAAAAAAAACAGGATAGATTTTTTCATCTAAGAAGTTTCTGAGGATGCTGTATATAGTTTTCTATAGTAGCCATATGGAGGCACTTTGGTGGATGCTAATGAGCAATTATTTCCTTATTAAAACTTGTTTTAGACTACCACATCCACACAACTCAGTTTTCCTAAAGGAACACTGCAATGAAGGACCGTTAGCTCTGCTCTCGCCTGTTTTCCAAGAGTAGTGTTGCCTCAAGGTTAACTGATGCCAGCTCTGGGTTGTAAACCTCAACACCATTGGCTGCAGTTACCCAGCTGGGATCGATTCCAAGCCCACCCATGGCATTCTCATTGCTTTTGCCAGTGTCCCTGCAAAATGCAAGGAAAATTTTATAATCAGAACCTATTTTTGCCTTCTCAAAAAAGTGGAGATAAAATTTTTGAATGCGTGCCTTTCATTGAAAGTGTATGCAAGACAATAGCATATGTGACTAACAATGTGAAATTCACCTATGCCAGGTAAAAAATTTATAACTGAAATTTTTTCTCATGCCGTTCCGGTTTCAACAATTATACTCAAGCTTTCACATTTCACCCCAAACAAACTTTTCATGAACTTAGAACTGTGCGCTGAAAAACATGTAGCAAGCCTCTTGTCCTTAATCTGTGTTGGACAAATGCCAGTTCTATGGATTCACTGCAGCTGGTTCCAACATCGTCTTTTTCTTGAACTGGCTAACAGGTACACTTTATGAAAACAGTGAACCCCTGTTCACGGCAATCCACTCACAGATCTCCTCCATTATATTTGCAGTTAAGAGGACGCAGCAAGTGGACAAGCAGGCAAATGAACAAAGAATGCACTATCATTGGTTACAGCTTCATCTGTTCACATAGTATTCATAGTAAAGGACCCTAGTTTTCAGCAGTAGAAAATTTAAAATTCCTAGCATTCGTTATGACAATGCGAGAAACATAACCCAAATAATATAAATAGATCTATATATTTTGAAAACGTGACTTGCATATCCCAAATGTGCAGCCTTTGTCAAAAATGTACAGCTCAAAGGGCTTGCTTCTAAGCAGCTGCAGTGTGGCTCAGCATCATTAACCACCCTAATCAATCGAAGGCAGGAGAAACTCATGGTCCTCAACCTTCCCAAGCTTAGGACTGCTGTACCTTCATGAATACTGAATGTCACTGTTGCAGTTCAGCATATTTGATATTCTCCTTACTTGGATGAGGGCACCTGTCTGGCACAATGTCCCTCCACCCCAGCGACTGAATTCGACCTCAGGTGACACTCCTATGAACAATGTTGCACCTGTTGTTGTGGTTGTGCCTACCAGTGGGACAAATCCATACAAAAGTTTGGTACCCACCTGCTCCTCACTTTCATTCTTGCGATGGCCTGGTGCCATAACAAGAGGAATGCCAATAATGGATGCTGAGCTTTACTCAAAACTAGAAACATTTTCTGCCACTACTATCATAATATTCAAAAGACATGCACCAGTATTGTGACCCCACTAATAGAAAAGTGAGAACACACTGTTGCCAGAGCCATCGCGCTTGTTGCACTAGCTTGCTCCAGCATGTGAGGAAGCATGCCAAGACGCTGGTAGAACTTCATTCTTTAACATAGCTTAGCTTTTAACAAACTTCAGATGATTAAATTAATTATAATTCTTATCACTCCATCATTTTTAGAGATGCTCACAACAATAACATGAAACAGAAAGAGAATGAGCCTGCTAACACATAATTATGCGAGAAACGCTCAATTCCGGGATTTTCAGTGGCATTGTGGCAAGCAAGAGGCCCCCTAGTACATGCAATGTTGATAGGTTTAATTCATGACCAAGAAATTGAAATCTCACCTATAAGACCTGCAATGTTAAAAGGTTTCATGACCAAGCGATTTAAATCTCACCTATAAGACCTGCAATATTGATAGGTTTCATGACCAAGCAATTTAAATTCCACCTATACGACCTAGGAACCACAGCTTCAGTTGAAATGAAATTCCAGCTTGTGGTGCACATGAAGATGGTAATAAACGCTAAGAAAAGAGGGGTCACTAATGATCCGCAAGAATCGATGGAAACTATAACCAGCAACGATTCATCCTCCGTAGCTTATCCGCAAAAAGAACACTAAATACCGCGAGATCTTGTTAACTTAAATAGCCAGTTCATTTCAAGTAATTCTCTGGTCCTGTCAACACCACTTCATCAAAATGCCTACAACCAATTCGAAAGGGTGCAAGTTTAAAATAAACTTTCAATCCCATTAGAGTTCAAATTATCCAGAGCGGTCTGATTAAATAGCACCAAGTTAGTCAAACATGGCAGGAATCTCCTCTGTGCCTTGTAACACACTGTGCTGATGCTGAATGCATGCACTGCAATACTTTCTATGCAATCTGGCAGTACCCAAAACTGGAATGTCGCATACTTTCATTGAGTAATGCATGCGGCTTGGCCTTCAAAATTGATTACGAAGAGCTGCATCACAGTAGGAGGCTCTGAGGCCACAAATAAGAAGCCTGTCTCTCTGACGCATTAGAGGCAATGATTCTGCACTTTAAAAATGCTTCCCTTGGGAGCTTACACTCTTAAAAATGTCCCTCACTCACACCTCTTGAAGCACTCTGCAAAGTTCTTTTTTGGGCAAGCAATCAACTACACCGCCCTGTGCCATTGTTTAAGAGATCTCCCTGGAAATTTCAAGAGCTTTTTAAATTATGCCCCAAACAAAATTTGAATCTGGGTCCATAATCAACGTCGGTGTACAGCACGTATTGCACACTATGTGCTGAAAGTTGCTTTTATATATTTTTGTTTGTTGCTCTGATACCTCGATCTGTGTAAGAACATATTAATGCATTCAGTTATCTTATATTTTTTCTAGGCCAAAACGAGTCTGTCAGAGCTGAAAAGGTGTTCACATAATGTGACCCAAGGTTCAGCGTCAACGGTATGAGTGGGGCACCTGAACGGGGGGTTTGCAGGGGCAGCAACGGCTCACCCTCATTTACAGATGAGGTAGCATGGCTGCCCCATTCAAAAGGCACCTGCTGAGCCTCACACCGCGCCAGGAAAGTTTGGTTTATTCGCAGAAGGCTTGAGGATCACATGATATTTCTAGTCCTGACATTTGCCGCCTGTTCGGATGCCCGCGACCCTAGAAAGATAGCAATTTTTCTGTAACACCACTTTATAGCGCGTGCACGAGTCCTCAAGGAAAATAAATGGTATGATGATGATGGCGGTGTTTATGACAGCATATTTCCACTCCCCCAGCAGAAAAATAGTTCTGACGTCATTTGGTATGTGTAAGGATGATTTAAATGAGTTATGTGACCTATAAATCATGTGACCTTGCCATGTGGTAATGTCATTTCATGTGGAGGACGAGATCTCGACAGCTGACAGTAAAAACCAGCACTTGGTGGGTTGCATCAGCAATACTCACTCTGAGCCTTCCGTTCCGTGTGCCGCACCTGCCGGAGTGTGGTGCATCCTCTTGAGCACCTGTCGCATCATGTCATAGAAAGGCCACGTCTTTGCCGGCTTTCGGAAGCGGGGTGTGTCATGGCACCGCTCCATCATCTCCTGCTTGCGCGCCCTGATGTATTGGTCACGCATGTTGCGCCACTTGTTCTTCGCCTTGCAACCTGCAAAGTGGCATTCGCACACACATGCATATGCTGGACAGTGGCTATGTATGCATTCAGCCACTTTCTTCATTTTTGCTCCCTTAACTGTCAGCCTTAACTGTCACCTCTCACGTTCATCTGGACATGAAAAATGGGAGACAGCTTGAGACATTCAAGCTATATTCATTTCCCAGAAATTGTTTTATCCACGTGGAATGACATGCTGGTTTGAAGGCTGGTACAGAATTATGCCTGTTAATTTATCACTGCTGACATGCACCCATAAAAGATGAGAAGCAAGAAATAACTTCCTACTATGCCAATAACCTACTATAACTGCATTTTCCTGCAATAGTTGCCTTACCTGGTGAAAATCCTAGCTGGTTTACAGAACAATTGCCAGCTGGGAGCAACTGGAACCAAATGTTCCAATTGGTCCCAACAACCAGTTGAAACCAGTCGGGATTTTATTAATGGTGCTAGCTCTCGATTCATGTGCTACTCTTGTGTGCTATTTAGGAGAACAGACAATGCAACAAAATGCTTACAGAGGCTTCTTTCAGGCCGCAACAGCTAAGGGGCCATTAAGGCTCATAGAGGCGCTGGCAGCACCATGCCCATTTGCAATGCATGCTATACTAATTTCCTCTCTGTGCTGTTGACATGAACGCTCAACGATGTCAACCGTCTCATCCAGCGTTAATGAAAATGGTTTAACTTCTTGGTGGTCGAGTCGGCATGCATATAGACAATATTGGTCTCATAAAATAGTTAAGCAAAAATTCAAATCTTTATAAGGCAGTGAAGTACTCTACTGCCAATGAAATTCTGATGAGTGTAGTTGATTGGCCTAGATGGTGTTCCGGTGGCATGACAAAGGGATATACCAGCGCACATCCTCAGTGCAAATGCGCTACTCTGATGGGTAAAGCCCGAGCAAGACCTTGCAATGTTTGTGGGCTTGTGCCAGGCAATTGCAACGTTTGTGGTTTTCTGCGAAGTGAATTAAACAAATCAAACAAATATTGCCACAACTATAGGATTCGAACCTGCGGCGGCGTGAACAGATTAGTTTTGCTGGCCAGTGCACAAGAGCTAGGCTATCGCCGTATTTTTTTCTTCGAATATGATAGTTACTATGCGAAGTTATGTATGCAACGAAGAGGTTACATGCAGATTATTTACAAAGCATTCAGCTATAGTGGCTGCGCTGCACTAGCTTGACAGAAGACAACTAAAAGGGTGGCAACGATCGACACCACGTCAACAGTGGAAACCAGTCTGGTAGAAATTCCCATTTATCATTAATGTCCCTGTGTTGAAACATCATTCAGCTAAAATGGGTACTGAGTGAAATAAGAGGTTCAGCGCTGCAGTCTAACATGTGCATTTTCCACAGGCTATGAAGTCCAATGAGGATCGAAAAACATGTCATAGGCTTCGTAATCAGGTTGAGTGGACACAAAAGGTAACGTGCAGTGTAGGAATTTAAAACAAAGACCTTCTTTAGAGTCCTTTGAAGCACATCCCAAAACAAAATCTCTTCCCTGCAGATAATAAAACAGTGTTCACTGGTTTTAGGTACATTGCAAAGATGGCAGTTCACACAATTGAGGTACAAAAACATTTTTCGTATGGAGCCACGGTTTAATAGGAAGACCTTAGGTGTGTAATTTATAGAAAAAACGTTTTGGCGCAAGGAGGAATAGGCATTTTGAACTATCACTTTCACACATTATGACCCGTGAGCCCAAAGTACACAGAACGATACAATGGTGGCAGAAAGAGCATCGTTAACAAATCTGTGTATGAATTATTACGCTAAACATAATATAAGTACTCGTTAGATAAATCGAACAGTCAAGAACCCCACAGATGCCGCGGCCGATCACGCCTCGTGTTGTTGTTTGCCTCAGGTGTTAAACTGCAATACACTCTCGCGCTGTGCATTGCACATCGTCGCCTTCATCAATTTCCATCTGTAAAGCGAAGACTGATAATTCTCAGTTTTTATCATCGTCGTTATCGATCATGCGATTCTGCTTTCGCACGCCTCCGTAATGACTGATATTTAGGCAAACATTCCTCATTAAAAAAAAAAAACGCGCTTCTAATCCGTGTTTTGGAATGCGACTTCGAACTAGGCGCGCCTTAGCACAGAAATCGCTGCGCACGCTCCTAGGGACGGCACAAGAACGTTCATTGTGGCTACTTTATTCCAACGGAGCGCAGCACGAAGCTAAACACGTGAACATTGGAGGAGAATAGCCAAGTAGTCGGGTAGCATTGCCTGCGCCCGACGCATGTAACGAGAACCGACGGGCGGCCCCACTAAAGCCCCTAGATAATATACAGTGTTGTGCGTTTTTATCGTGAACACTTAAAAAAATTTCCCCGCCTCAACCGCTGGCTCATATGCCGTGAAACTGCAGACAGAGCTTGCGTATTATGGTAACTTTTGTATCGGAGCAAGTTTTACAACGGTACTTACTTAGTTGAGCCGTGCATGATGCGAAAACGTAATCGTCTACGTAGAGATCGGCGAACCAAAACCCGCAGACGACGTTTTTTCGCTTAAGAGCGGCAGTGGCGCCATCTGATTTTGCAGTGGAAAATGTCACAAGGCCGCCGAGGCGAACATTGCAAGAAGCGCGGGCCGTTTGATTATGCCTTTCCGGCCGTTTCGTCTGCTTCAAGTGAAGCGCTTACAACATTTTCGGCTAATTGAGCGGGAAAAAAATATTAGAACGGCTGATTTCATCTTTCAACGAAAATTGTTTGCAATGCTCGCCTCGGTGGCCTTGTCGTGACGTTTTCCACTACAAACACAGATGGCGCCACTGCCGCTCTTCAGCGAAAAAACGTCGTCTGCGGGCTTTGGCTCGCCGATCTCTACGTAGACGATTATGTTTTCGCATCATGCACGGTTTAACTAAAGAAGTACCGTTGTCAAACTTGCTACGATACAAAAGTTACCATAATACGCATGCTCTGTGTGCAGTTTCACGGCAAATGAGGCGGGGAAATTTTTTAAAGTGTTCACGATAAAAACGCACAACACTGTATACAAATTATCACGGGACTTAAGGCCCCACGGGCGTTCGCGCCGGAAAAAAGCGCAGCGCCGGCTTTCAGACAGGCGCAACGGAGCGCTTGTATACCCGATATGCCGAACTGTTGGCCAATGGCTTCCCACACTGCCTTCTTTTTGGCGACGTCCTTGAACTCGGGCTCGTTGCAATCGAAAAGGAACCGATGCTGCCCCACGGCGTCCACGAACTCCTCCACGGGGAACGACATGGAGAAGCGCCGCACTCCACGCAGATGCCTTCGCGACGGCTCGTCGTCGGCGGCGTGGTCACCTGCGTGCTGCTCCATGACGCCGTGTTCAGAGCGATGGCTCAAGCTGCTACTGCCGTTGCTGCCGCGGCGCGGTACGGAAGACTGCGGAGTAGTGGCTTGGCGCCCGGCTGAACCCCGGTAACACTATACCCCGGTCACACTATCGGGAAATTTTCCGCAGCAGCGCGCGCAGCGCTAACGGCGACGTCGCCTCGCAGCTCCGCGGAATGAATGAACGAATGAACGCGCGTTTTTCCCTTTCCGCTAGTCATGTGACCAAGGCGAATACATCTACCTTGATGTGACAACAGCGACGCGTTCAGCTTCCTGGCTGGATGGATGGTATCGGTGGAAGGTAGGAACGTCCCCTTTGAAACGGGTGGTGGCAGTCAATTGCCACCATGTTCGGTTTTTTTCTTTATTTTTGTTTAACTGTGTTGCAAATTGTCATTTGTCATGCTAAACAACCCGACCGCGGCGGCTGCGTTTTTATGGAGGAAAAACGCTAAGGCGCCCGTGTGCTGTGCGATGTCAGTGCACGTTAAAGATCCCCAGGTGGTCGAAATTATTCCGGAGCCCTCCACTATGGCACCTCTCTCTTCCTTTCTCCTTTCACTCCCTCCTTTACCCTTCCGTTACGGCGTGGTTCAGGTGTCCAACGATATATGAGACAGATACTGCGCCATTTCCTTTCCCCCCAAAACCAATTATGCTAAAGATTTGCCATGTTCTTGGAATACGTTTTCCTACGCCTCTAACCTTATGTCACCTCTCTGCTTTTGAGCCAAGAATCTTCCAACCGCTTTTTGCTAACTTGATCTGAGAAGTAGTAATGGGGACATATACTATATTGTCAAGACGATTGCTGATATAGAGACCTTTTCCGGGTAGTTGGCTTATTAACTAAAATTTAAAAGTGGACTGCTTGACTAGAGTTAGGCGTCTCTACTGTAATTAGAGGTTTGTAGTTAGCTGTTAGTAATGGTAAAATCACCGAATGACACAGTGCGCGTGCCACGTTCTCTGTGCACAGCGCCCAGGCCGGAGCGGCGAGCCCTCGTGTTCGTTTTTAATTTCTTTTTGTTATTACCAGCCTTGTTCTTTCCCGAAACGCCGAATTAAGGCACCCGCGAGCCGCCATGTGACATGCTGCTCACGGCCCGATCAGTAATTGCCGATCTAGTTGGCTATCGACCAGGAGCGGCCATTAAACGGCCGATGGTCGGCAGTCGGCCTGCTTTGCTCGGGCTATGGTCCAAACGGTGCACTATGGAATAGCGAACTTAACCAGCCAGCCCGAATGGCCAGTAGAAAGAAATCAATTTCACAGCAATAATATACCGTCATGTTCCCAACTTCCACTTCTGGCATGCATTAAAAACAATTAAGGTTACCCTCCTTATGGCGTGCAGCTAAAAAGCAAGCGACACAGAAATCAAAACTTTTCACTGCAGTCTCCTGAAATTCGTCGCCCTCGGTGGAACTGGCACATTTAAGGAGACTTGAAATTAGCCTTTAAGGTGCGTCATCCTGAGTTCTCCTTTAAACCTCACAGCGCAAGTCCAGGCGGATTCATAATCAGTCCAGCATCAAGCTTAATTATAATCAGGAGAGTGCGCTGTGCGGTGTCAGTGCACGTTAAAGATCCCCAGGCGGTCGAAGAAGAAGAAACTTTATTGTACTCTGCGGTTTTGGGGTATCTTCAGAGATGTTCTCTCCTTGGTTGTATTCCCAGGAGCCTTCTCTGTCGAGCTCGGAGCTCGTTCACTTTTAATTAATGGTTGGCTGCCCTTTAGTCCAGGGCTTCGCTGGCCACTGCCGCCCGTTAGCTCGCTGTACCAGACCTTGTTGGTCTTCCCAGCGGTTTCTGGACAGCAGAGTCTTTCTTCCATTGCTCCTCACTCGGGTTTTGTTTTTTGGGGACCATGTCTATGTTTTGACAGGCCCATGTGATGTGATATAGTGCGGGTTTTTCGTCGCACCAGGGAAATTATTCCGGAGCTCTCCACGGCGGCGCTTCTTTTCTCTCAGTCCCTCCTTTATCCCTTACATTACGGCGCGATTCAGGTGTCCAGCGAGATATGAGACGGATACTAACTACGCCATTTCATTTCCTCAAGAACTATTATAAGCCCGCCGCGGTGGCTCAGTGGTTAGGGCGCTCGGCTATACTGATCCGGAGTACCCGGGTTCGAACCCGACCGCGGCGGCTGCGTTTTTATGGAGGAAAAACGCTAAGGCGCCCGTGTGCTGTGCGATGTCAGTGCACGTCAAAGATACCCAGGTGGTCGAAATTATTCCGGAGCCCTCCACTACGGCACCTCTCTCTTCCTTTCTTCTTTCACTCCCTCCTTTACCCTTCCCTTACGGCGCGGTTCAGGTGTCCAACGAATATGAGACAGATACTGCGCCATTTCCTTTCCCCCAAAACCAATTATTATTATTATTAGGAAAGGAAATGACGCAGTATAACTGTCCCACATATTTCGGATGGACACGTACGTACCCGAACCGCGCCGTAAGGGAAGGAATAAGGAGGGAGTGAAAGAAGAAAGGAAGAAAGAGGTGCCGTAGAGGAGGTCTCCGGGAAATTTCGACCACCTGGGGATCTTTAACGTCCACTCACATCGCACAGAACGCGGGCGCATTTTGCGCTTCACCTCCACCGAAACACCGCCGCCGCGGTCGGGTTCGAACCGGCCGCAGGTACTCCGGGTCAGTAGACGCGGGTACCCGCGTCTCGGTTCAGCAACCGGTCGTCTGGTCAACTTTGGGGCTAGCTAGTGAAATGTATTCGAACCGTGTGTCCCAATGTTTCACTCAGACCATTGTGGATTCAGCGTTTGTGGGATCACGCGCGTACTGAGCCAAACTTCCGCCCCGGCTAATTGGATAATAATAATAATAATTGGTTTTGGGGGGAAAGGAAATGGCGCAGTATCTGTCTCATATATCGTTGGACACCTGAACCGCGCCGTAAGGGAAGGGTAAAGGAGGGAGTGAAAGAAGAAAGTAAGAAGAGGTGCCGTAGTGGAGGGCTCCAGAATAATTTCGACCACCTGGGGATCTTTAACGTGCACTGATATTGCACAGCACACGGGCGCCTTAGCGTTTTTCCTCCATAAAAACGCAGCCGCCGCGGTCGGGTTCGAACGGCTAATTGGAGAAACCTCCGCTGAAGCCGTAACTGGTCCGCCATCCGCTATGAACGTAACTGAGGGAGGAATTGTCGCTAGCGTCTGTAACGACCCCAGAACAAGGGGAGAAGGGGGCAGTCAACCCCCTCCCCCCAACATCTTTTCAAGGGGGGCAGCGCCTCCCCCCCCCCACCCCCCATCACAAGTCTCCAACTTGCTTGCACTTGGATAAGATTTCTGACAATTGAAACACTTCCATTCTAGGACTCTTTTAAAGCAAATCACAGTGGGGCTTTACAACTGGCAACTGGCTTCGAAGCCAGTTGTAAAGCATTTCGTACATGAGTAACCTAAAGCAGTCATCAGAAGGCGACTGTCTGACCAGTGCACGCGATCATGATTAGCAAAATTTGAACAAAATGCACAAACTTTTTTTAATGAAACTGATCACTTCTCGTGCGCAAAGCTTCCCATCTCACTTCGTTTTAGATTGCCGTGAATCTCTGCACGGCTTGTTCGTTCGCTCTCAAAACCACCGGCATGCGGCTTTATCATTTTGATTTGTGATGCGAGATGCGACCAGACTTACCTTCATTGATCGTGGCTGCGTGCAAATGCTTCCACATTTTCCCAGATTGTTGTAGTGCATGCTTTTGGCTCTTTATCTCGAAGGTTCCTTAACTGCCAGCTTTTAAAGCTACCCATCTCACTTCGTTTTATATTGCCGTGAATCTCTGCACGGCTTGTTCGTTCGCTTTCAAAACCACCGGCATGCGGCTTTATCATTTTGATTTGTGATGCGAGATGCGACCTGACTTACCTTCATTGATCGTGGCTGTGTGCAAATGCTTCCACATTTTCCCAGATTGTTGTAGTTGCTTTTGGCTCTTTATCTCAAAGGTTCCTTAACTGCCAGCTTCAAATTGAGCGCGGCCAAGAACTGCAGGCATTCGTTTCGATGACCACCGAGCACGCTTGTGGGTATCGCCGCCGCCGAGTCATTCAGTTCTTAGTGGGCGCGAGTCAGCCCCTTAAACAGTTTCTTTTGGAAGCATTTTCATTGTCTTCCTGACTGCTGGAGTGTTGTCACCACAACATGACAGTTCACATCAACCTTTGGACATTAAATAATAAAAATATAAAATTTATTATGTAAATGTGCATTAAATAAATAAATAAAATAGGCTCGAAGTCTTGTCCCCCCCCCCCCCACACTCAAAAAGAAGTTCCAGAGTTCCTAGTCTGATCGCAAGAAGGAATTCTGAAAGGAGAAAAGGCCTCTCTCTCTCTCTATCCCTTTTGAATTTCTGACCAGTGTGGCCAGCGAACTCCGTCAGTCCGCATTATCTCGAGTATGGGGGAGGTTTTCACCACTCGATGTCACCCTCACCAACTCCACGGCGACGCGGGTCGGCGCGTCTCCTCGGTGCCGTGGCCCCAAGGCCGTTCGCGGTGCTAACACTCTCGTACACGTTACGGAAAAAAGTCATCATCATCAGCCTGACTACACCCACTGCAGGGCAAAGGCCTCTCCCATGTCTCTCCAATTAACCCTGTCATTTGCCAGCTGCGCCCACCCTATGTCTGCAAACTTCCTGATCTCATCAGCCCACCTAACCTTCTGTAGCCCCATGCTAGTACGCTTGCCTTCCCTTGGAATCCACTCCGTTTTAAGGACCAGCGATTATCTTGCCTTCGCATTACATGCCCTGCCCAAGCCCATTTCTTCCTCCTGATTTCGACTTGAATATCATTCCCTCACCCACTCTGCCTGCTTCTGGTTTCTTAACATTACACATATCATTTTTCTTTCCATGGCTCGCTGCGTTGTCCTTAACTTAAACTAGACCCTTACCGGTAACAGCTGTTGTACACTTTTCTCTTGAGGGATACTGGTAAACTGCTATTAAACCGATTACAATTACTCCATCTGAAATGTAACTGATTACAGAGGTCAATTACCGTCTCAGAAAAGTAACTGAATAATTACAAAAGGGTAATTGATTAATTTCATTATTTTCACTTGGTCACTTCGATGACCAAGTGGCTCACCTATAGCTAATTAGTACTGGTTATTCAATTGTATTTCAAGCATTTCTGAAAGCCTGCTCTAAAAAACAACAGAGACTGAAAAGAAAAGGGCAAAGAGAACAGCTAATTAAGTTATTTTGTATTTCCACGGCTGCCTCATAGTCTTAACAAGATGGCAAATTGATATCACATAAACATGCTTTTCTCTGCCCCGTACAGGCTTGGCAAGGTCTCTGCAATGCTTGGTGGTTGAAAGCATGAATCATGCCCTGAGAAGTACTTCATCAAGTATACAAAACACCCCTGCAATCTTATCCATAATATCCCCCTCACCTGCAATAGTGTTTAGAATGTAAAAATGGGAAGATGCTATAAAGATAGGGCCTAAGAACAAAACTTGAATGTAAAAAACAAATCCAGCGGTTTCTTCACATACCATTGTAACAGCTGTGGTTGTAAACCGCTCTAACAAAACCAAGTTTCTTGCATACACCAAAGACAAACTGGAACCAGAGATTACTGAAGCTTTTTTTTTATTTCTGCAGCAAGAGGGAAGTGTGTCAGCACACTTTCAGTTTCACTCCTTGATAAAGAGCTGCGATTTCTGGACATACATTTGTAGGCTATTTCTTTATTGTGGAAGGTGATTCCTGCCATCCTTTTATGCGATTCTGGTATGTCTTGATTACCCTTTGACTGGGATTGCTTTTTCATTTTTGACACTGCTTTGCTACGATTGGTTCTTTTTACACTGGTTCATTGTTTTTGCCTTTTTCTCTTTTGATACAGCCTGGCTAACAGATATACGATTCTGCTTTGATAAACACGTTATTTGTAGTTTATTCCAGATTATAAGCATTCTTCATATCAATTTTGTTTCTTGCAGCATAGAATTGTGGCATGTGCTGTTAGTAAGCAATGACTGTGGATTTAGACTGCATTTTTAGAATGTAGATTTATCGCTTGATTTCGTGATAGATGTTGTGCATTGGCGATGGTTGTGCCCATAAAACGTGTCCCTTTGAAGATAAATGAATAAATTGGTAGTAAGCACCCATTTTGTAAGTATTCCTTCTCATCGCCCATGACATCTTTGTGCTGTTTCTAACAGTTCAATGCGAAAGCAGTTTTTTTTTTATTGCAAATTAATTAGCTAGGCACGGCGCATTGCAAGAAGAATCCTTTGACGGCGCGAGTTACACCAGGAACGGATACCGCGGAAAACGCAACACATCAGGGGCAGTCATGCGCACCTTCATGCACGACCGAACTATTCGTCGCAATCACATTGTCGCGGATGCTTTGCCCCGGTAGCCTTTTGCGGTGTTATTAAGGCAAAACACTTATATTTCCCATTAGAACAAAATCGTGCATAGCACGAAATTCCTCAGTGACATCATCATGCTCATGCATGACGTCAGCAGTAGACCATATATATGACAGTGACTTCAATAGCAAAGAAGAAAAACATTTTTATCGAAGATGCGGATAAATGAGCAATTGAAGTACATTCAGACTGCGAGATGAGCACGCAGCCCATAGGCCACAAAAGTATGTTGCTTCTTGGCGAGTAAAGGTGAACCTATAGCGTATGCGTTTCCTTAAGACTGAATTCTAATGAGTAGGTTTGTCATTAGAAAGGAAGGAATATTTAATGACCATTGCAACAGAGCTCACAATGAGACAGTATTTTCGCATTCAAAGCACATAACAAGTCGTAAGTGCCCTCCATAATTTTTTTTTTTTCACTAAACAACACAAGTGAAATCAACAAGCCTGTTTTTGAGAGGCTGAAGCATACTGCAGCAAGGTACTTTGAAGGGTGCCGCCATGGTTGTGCCATATCACATTTGGACAGTCTCGTCAGCAGTCCACCACTATAGTGTCACGTAGTGGTGACGGCAGTCGAAGCAGCGATGAAGACGGACGAAAGGGTCTTCTAAAATAAAACTGTTTATTGGGCTGACTTGCACCCAAAATGGACTGAATCACTCGGCGGCGGCGAAGCGACAAGCGTGGTCGGTGGTCGTCGAACAGAATGCCCGCCGCTGTCGGCCGTGCTCAATTTAAAGCTGATAGCGAACATTCGAGATAAAGCGTGCAAAGTTACTAGAACATTCCGGAACAACGTAGAATCAGCTCTGCCTGGCTGCGATCAATCGAGATAAATCTAGTCGCGTCTTGCGTCGCAAACAAAGCGATAAGGTGGTGTCGCGGCAGATTTGAAAAACGAACAAACACTGCAAATATTCGCGGCATTACTCCCCTCTCAAAGAAGCATCGACCCGATGCATTAAAACAAATAATGCGACTAGTAAGGGAAAAAAACAGATCTTGCGAAAATAGAGCATGGAAATGCAGCGGCCTTTAGCGCGCATAATACGGCTTCAGACGGACTACATGGACAACTTCTGGTCGTACGCGCGTCACTGGGATGCAGTCATTGCGTCAGGGATGACTTCATAATCCAGTTCACCCAGCCGACGAAGAACCTTGTACGGGCCGAAATAGCGGCGCAAAAGCTTTTCCCTCAATCCACGGCGGCGAATGGGCGTCCACACCCAGACTTGGTCTCCTGGCTTGTATTCCGCGTTGCGTCTTCGTAGGTTGTAGCGTCTGGCGTCGGACCGCTGCTGATCTTTGATCCGTAATCGGGCAAGCCTTCGAGCTTCTTCTGCGCGTTGAAGGTAGGCGGCAACGTCGACGTTCTCTTCTTCTGTAACGTTGGGCAGCATGGCGTCTAGCGTGGTCGTGGCATCCCTGCCATGGACGAGCCTAAAAGGCGTCATCTGGGTGGTCTCCTGCACTGCGGTGTTGTAGGCGAAGACGACGTAAGGCAGGATGACATCCCAGGTTTTATGTTCGGCATCGACATACATAGCGAGCATATCGGCGATGGTTTTGTTCAGGCGCTCGGTCAGTCCGTTGGTCTGCGGATGGTATGCAGTTGTCCTCCGGTAGCTGGTTTGGCTGTAGCACTATTGGCGGCAATAGTGTCGTTCTGGGTGGAGTGGAACTGAAGAAGACAGCAGAAGACAATCAGTATTATAAGAAAAAATTGGTTGATAGTAAAGGAGAGATGGAGTAACTGTCTCACTCTCGGTGGGCAACTCAACAGTGCTGTGAGGGAAGGGAACCCTTTTTTTTTCTTTAGGGAGTGAAAGAAGGGACAAAGGAGACCATGTCATAGTGGAGGGCTCCGGAGAGAGAAACAGATAAAGAGGAAAGAGGAAGGCAGGGATGTTAACCAGAAGGGTGTTCCAATTGGCTACCCTGCACTGGAGATGAGGGGATTGCAAAGAGAATTAAGGGGTGAGGAGCACATTCAAAGTTTGTCATTTAAGCCAGTCGCTCTCATGAATGGTGTAGCAGGCCTTGAGAGCAGTCGACTGCTGCAGCCACGGTCCGAGGATCTTATGCTCTGTTAATGGGTGAGGATCCAGGCAGTCCAGAGCACAACACAGCGGGTATCTCTATTGCAAAAGGCTATCTGCTATACCAGTCCTTCATGTGGAGGTTCTTGGCTGCAGTTTTGCTGAGCCATAAAAACTGGATGTAGCGCGTCCAGCACAGTAGAACCCCGCTATAGTAAACTCGGTTATAGTAGAACCTCGGACATAGTGAAGTGAAGCTGTGGTCCCATTCTGCCTTCCGTAGACGACTGTACATTTTTTTTTTCGGTTATAGTAAAGATTTTTTTTCGAAGAAAGGGCTATATTAAAGAGTGTCTGGCCGTCACAATTCACTTGCCGCGGAATGATATGACATCGCGGCATGCGCGATGTGTAGAATCGCGAGGCCTATAGATACCAAATAAAACGGTGCTCTCTGAAGTGGCTTCACCACCACGCTCGCAAGTCGCGAGAAGCCAACTTTTTGAAGACGACGCCGTGAGGCAAAGCGTGCGGCGCGCACGGAAAAAGTAAAGCTGGCTATGAACGTAGAAGGAAGGCGGCGTGGGCCGCTAAGAAAGGAAAGCCAGCAAAAGTGCAGTGAGTTCACCGCGCTTCACTGTGTCGCGCGCGTTTCTTTACTACTACCTCTTAAATTATGCTGGCACCACGGAAGATGGCTCCTTGATCATGGAAAGCTTTGGTTTTCACATGGAATCAAAATGGCACAATGTTCGTAGCCTCTTTGTATTCGCAGTGACAAAAACTGCGCACACTTTAACATAACACAAAGAACAAGAAGGTGGTGTCTTCTTTCTTGTTCTTTGTGTTATGTCAAAGTGTGCGCAGTTTTTGTCATGATGAATCAGCACCAACTTGCCCAAACGTCTGCTCTACTACAGTGTATTGATAGCCACTTTATATTTGTGTAAATGCAGTACTTCCACAAGACTTAAACCAAGTCAAAAACGTTTGTGTTTGTGTTGGGTTTAATGGCACATAGGCAGCTAAAAGGCCAACATGTGCCAAGCACAGAAGTAAAAAATGTGACAACATGTGATAACTGAAAATGCACAATTATCACACAAAAATATAACAGGAGCAGGATGTCAGGCATTTCTAAGTGTTCCTTTCATAAATTAACACATCATGCTTAGTAAGCAGCCAGACAGCATAGTCAGAGCCATGCCATGACCAGCAATTGATATAGTAAAGACCCTGAAATAGTAATGATATTCGGTTGTCCGAGCTACTTTACTATAGAGGGGTTCTACTGTACTTGCAGTACGTTGTGTGCTGCTGGTGTGCGCAGGCTGGAAAGCACAGCATGCACGACATTCATGAAGGACGTGAGCATTTCAATTACTTGTAGATCTTGCCCACAGCCCAGGTCGTGGCTTTTGTAGCCAGAATTTGGATTAATTTCGACCACCTGTGGTTCAACATCCCCTGACATCACACAACATATGGCCAGCATCTTTTGAGTTCCACCAGAGAGAAACACGGCAGGGATTTGATCCTGCATTCTGAAGCAGCTAGCCGAATGCGAAAACTACTGCACCACCAAAACGTTGATGCTCATCTGGCATCGACGACTGAGTGGCGTGATTATGAGCAAAGGAAAGGCACAGTAACTGTCACATGGGCGGCGGACACCGTGATGGAAGGGGTTAAAAAGAAGATAGGGACAAAACCCCAAGAGGAAAAGAATCGCAGTAGTGGAACACTGACAGAGTCAGTTGATCACAGTGACCAATGAATGGTGCATTCCTCAAACTTCAAAATTAGAGTGGTTAACACAACCACTGCGTACATCTGCTTGAAGCGAAGAATCAGTCTCAGATGGCACTGGGCATATCGACGACCAGCTTCAAGATGGCGGACATGAGACGTGCTTGCACCACAGAGTCTGCCATGCGTAGTCTCTGAGCCACAAACAAGCCGAAGTGTTCGAGGCCGTCTTCTGTGGCTGCAGGCATTGCACACGATGTCGTTGGGGCAGGCGAGTGTGAAGGGACGGGCTCGGTGACGTCACTGGCGCTCGCATGTTGCGGCTCCTGAGATGGTGGTGTGCTTGTTTGTGTCTGCGAGTCATAGCAGGGAACACTTTGGCTGATCAGGCAGAGCTCCGGACGGGAGGCCTCGGTAGGTGTCGACGGTCTCGTCACAGGATGTCCGTGTTCCAGCGACTCGACACAGTTCTTGAACTCCTTGCGCCGTCTGCGGAAGACCATAATTTATTTAAGAATACTGTCAACACCAAACATTTCTATAAGGGGAGGTTAATTTAAAGCGAAAGTCAGCACTAAATACCAGAAATACAATAGGAAGCGTATGGTAACATCACTCACATACTATACTCCCGGTCAAATTTCTGTGGCTCTGCAGCCAAGGCTAGGCAGGAAAGGGAAGGAGACTGGCCTCTCTCCCTATGCTACGGGAAGTGGGTTGTTCATTGTTTGGGCTAAAGGTGTGGAGAGGTGAAGTCAGACGGTGCTGGGTCACAAGGCTTAATTTGGGTAGCCCACTCCCCACGGCGTGGCGACAAAGGCCTGTCTCCTTACCTTTCCTGCCTAGCCTTGGCTGCAGAGCCACAGAAGGCTGACTGGGAGTATAACATTACTTCTATCATAATTTGCCTGATATGTCACAACAGCGGCATGAACATGTGAAGGCAGGAATCAGCACGCTGGTGCTGACTGAAACTGATGGTAAAAAAAAATGACTTGTAATTAATTAGGTGCACTGCACCCTGGAATTATGAGTTTATTCGTGATTGGTGCACTTGGACAAAACTTAGACAAACACTAACATGCAAAATATCAGTGGCGATCTACACGGACGAAATAAGGAAGCGCAGGCAGAAAAAAAAAAAGGCATACGCCTTTTCACTTGCCCTCAGATCCCGGCAGTGCAAGCAATGCCAGTAGTCAATGATGTGCACTAAATTTAGAGAGTGTGCTTGACTTTATGGAGGTGTGTAGCTACATCATCAGCCAGTACCAGCACATAGTGACATTTGCAGCTGCAAGGAAGTAGTAGCTATGGCTTCTCTTTAAAGCCTGAGATGCCTCACTTGTCAGGTGATTGCTGCAGAAAAATATGTGCGTCAGATCTTGTTCACGACTTGCGCCAGCCAAAATCGTTACCTAATGGTGGTGCTCCAGAAGAAATCATCGGGGCTGATTTCCGCCCTGCTTACCACCATCACTACGAATTCATATTCTTGTTTTGTTGTGTCTAGGCCATGTGCCCAGGCTCTGTGCATTCTATAGCACCTATGATGTCTGCACACTGGGCTTGCATGGTGACAAGACAATTCCGTCATATCTTTGTGCCCCAGCACACAGCATGGTCTCCATTCAGAGCTTCTCTGTGTAAGGCTGCGCACTTGCACTGACATTTTAATGCAGCTTCAGAGATTGCAGTGCAGCACAACACAAGTCTAGTACAGCTGTCGGGTCATCTCTCAGGCAACCATATTGGATTTCCAGTGGCGCCCGTGAAAGTTTCGAATAGCATAGAGATATCCATCAGTGCGTCTGTCGCTTTTTCAGACATGCACCACCACGCCATTGCAGCGGCGAAATAAAGCAGTCTGATACCGCACACTGTCAAGGCTTGTAAATCTCACCTTAGTCCCGACAATGACTTATTCCTATTGAAACGCGTTGTAGGAGCAGCAAATACAATATTATGAAAGCATATTGCAATTCAGAATAGTGGCCATTAGTTTTCTCGTTGTGTCCAACACACACTCACTTGTAAAATAGCGCCCTGGCCCACGTTATACTCCGTTCCAGCGATGCCATTGTTGCTTCATCTTCATGCTCAGAGTCCACAGCAGGGTCTTCTTCACCATCAGAAACCATGCTGAAAACGCATCAGTATCAGTTATCATGATGGCTGCTATAAATGAACGCCTTATCTTAATCATCATTGTATATGAGTCAGGTTGCATCCACAGAGATTGTGTATTGTACTCATGGGCAACAGATGCTACTTTTGAAGGGCACTGCCCCACCAGAAAAAATACGGCACAGTATGATGCTTCAGGAATGCAATCAGAGCCACCTGGGACAGTAGGCTTTGATTATGCTGTCAAATTTCCAAATGTCTCTTTGCTTTTCTAGGATAGGTGGTATAAGATGAATTTAGGTGCAAGGATGGTAATTAGCACAACATGCCAAACACAAAAAAATGGTAAAAGCTTTCGCATGGCATCGAACTATTTAAGCAGCACATTTTACATTGTACAACTTAAGCTGCAACAAAAGAGAGAGAGAGAGAGAGAGAGAGGAGAAGTTAACAGTGGAGCAACTTGAAGCTGCAAGCCAGACCTCTCGACCATGTCCGCTGCACTTTCAAAGCGAAGTGACAGAGACAAATGCCATGACTGGTTTTCAATTTTGCCACTTATCTCAGGGCTTGAGCATGACAGACTGACAGGAATGCCAGATTTTTTTTTCCTGTTAGAACAGAAAATTTTGGGCGACAACCAGAAACATTTCCAAATTGCAGCGTGACACCTCAATATGCATTTTATGTGAACAGTAATACTATGGTCGACTCTCAATACTTTGAAACTGAAGGGGCTCAATAAGCTGATCAAGTGATGCAAAGTCTGAATTAAGGAGTTCCTTTTTAATAGGAGAGATGTTGATGGGACCAAACTGTTTGTTCGAATCAAACATGTTTGAATTAAAAACTCAAATTAATTAGAGTTTACTGTACAGGCGTATGTGTAAGATACTGACTGTAACAATGTCGTAAATGATGTTTCCCCTCAAAAGACTATGAGCAGCACCTAATGCTATCTGAGAGTCCCTGCAACAGCCATGACGGGCACCTCTAATTTTTGTATTTTGTACTAGTATGCCACCGAAAAGAGTACAGGAAATGGAAAATGAAAATGTGGTGGTAGCAGCAGAAAACAGATAAAATGCAACCGATGATGAGCACACACTTATTGAAGGAAAGGCTACAAGTCAGCCTGATTAATAATGATCCGGCCTAGTGCAGTATGGGGAAAAGAGGGAAAATAAGACAGGAGGGCGGCTGATGAGGACAATGGAAACAAAGGTGCAATCAGTGACTGTGTGCACTGACTCTAATACAGCTGCAACAACCCCAACAGCTGAAGCTGTTTACATACAGCCAAAATCAAGTTTACGGAATGCGACTTTCTGAAAAAAACGTAGTAATTTCTTTCTGCTGCACATTGCTGAAGTCTGAACGGTCCACAGTATAACTGGTGCACTCAGAGTTAAGCAGCACATCAGTAAAACCGATCGTTGATACGTTTTTTAAAAATGTTACGAACAAACGTATTATCCAAGAAAACATATGATCCCAACCGCCAAATTTTGAAAAATGGAACTACTGATTGAAGCACAAAGAAATTTACTGGCAATTTCACTTCATAAAAGTGTCGACTAGCGTTTCTTGGCACAAGATCTCAACTGATTGTAAGAGAGCTCTTTTGTTCAGTGATGCTGTCTACTCTTCTCACTAATAACTTTTCCGTGGAAGTGTAGTGTATAGATGTTTTGTCTCTTTTGCAATTAATCATGTTCCCTTTGCCATCTCCCATTTTCTTACTTGCGATGCCTGTACTGTTCGTATATGTGCGGATATTTGTTCATGGCCATATTTTCTTTCTGTGCTTGAAGGGGAAGAGGAAAGGGGAAAAATGAGGAAAAATCTCTGATTTAGTGTATTATGTTGCATATGTATCATAACTCTTATTTTTTATGTTGTACCCATTCTACATTTATAGTGCATTTTTCTCCTTGAGTGCCCTTTCCTTTTACAGATGTATATTTGTGTATCTTGTATGCAGTGTATGCGTTTGTGTTTTGACCAATGATATTGTTTGTGCGCCGCCCAGCCGCACTGTTATATGTATGTATATATGTATAAATTTTTTGCCTCTTTGTCATGCCCAGGGGGCTGAGGCCTCGTCAGGCGATACCAAGCCTTGTCTCAGCCCTCTCTTAGGCAAATGTCTAAGAAAAAAATAAAGAAAGAAAAAAGTGCTGGAAGAATTCAGTCCGCGTTTGCACTGTTTTGAGCACAGAAGGAACTTCGTAACGCATCCGGTCCGTTGACGGCAATGACAAAAGTAACCAAAATCTCGTCATTTTTTAATGCTTCGCCCCTCATCATTTAAGTATTGCAGAGAAGCCACCGCTGCTACTGACTGTCAGTGTTTCTGCAGACCCAGTGCGGTCGCATGTAAGTGCATCGCTGTAGTTCGTAGATGCCTAGAGTTCCTAGAGATGTAACCTCAACGTTTCTCCTTTTCATGTCGCGTCTCCGCAAAAATAACTCTCTTGAACGCTAGCGTTGTTGTTAGTGGCTATTTATTAATAAAATAAGAATGAAAGGAAAAGATGCTGCTAGACGCAGCATCTTCCATCAAAACCTGAGACACCTGAGCTGCAGCTAACGGGAATAAAAGGTCAGGGAGAGGGAAAGAAAAGGGGGAGCGATAGTAAGAAAGAATAGGGGTAGGGATTCTCGACGGTGGTGGTGCTTCGCCTCAAGACAAAGAGGCACCGCAGAGAAGCCACAACGGCGGGTGACTGCCGCTGCATTCCATTTCTTCATGTCGCGTGCCCTCACGTTCGGCACAACTGTATGCTTGAACATGTGCGGTTAATCGATAAACGTATTGCACGACCACGGTTTGTCGAAACTTTAAACGCAGTAGCCAGGAAATCGTGTTATCCGCCAACGTATTAACTGGGAGAAATATACTGCGATCCTAAAGAGCATTTTTAATGTCCGCAATGTTGAGCGCACCAACCGGGAAAGCATCAACGAGGTTTTACTGTTCCACGTGTACTCTGAAAGCGGTCTCAGTTCAATGTTACAACTACACAACTGTTGCGGCTATCAAACTTATGTTGTACAGGTATCAGAATTAAGAGTTGGTTTTTTAACTCCCTCTGATTATTAAAGTTTTTTTTTTCCTTGTCCCCTTTGATTCAAAAAAATAGTGTACCAATTGTATACATATTTAGGAACTGCAAATTATTGCATAGGTGAGGCCAGAATAAAATGTAGTATGCTTCAGAGTTTTAGCTTTCAAGCGCCTTACTCAAAGAGAGCATGGGATCCGAGTTATTTGAGTTTATATAAGAGAGCACCAGTGGCTTCTGCTTCTGCATTAAAAGACTATAGACACCAGATTTTTGCTTGCATTTTTTCTTTTACTCGCCACGATAGCTCAGTGGTTAAGGTGCTAGTTTACTGAGCCGTAGTAGCCGGGTTCGAACCCGATTGCGGTGGCCGTGTTTTGATGGAGGCGAAGCGCAAAAGGCGCAGTGTGCTGTGTGATGTCAGTGCGCGATAAAGATCCCCAGGTAGTCGAAATTATTCCCGAGTCCTCCACTATGCCACCTTTTTCTTCCTTTCTTCTATCACTCCCTGTTTTATCCCTTTCCTTACGGCACTGGGCAGCTGTTCACTTTGATGTCCACCAAGGTATTTGAGACAGTTACTGCGCCATTGCCCTACCTCAAAACCAGTTTTCAGTTTTTCAATTTTTTCTTTTTTTTAAATGATGCAATAGCTGCATGGATCACCCCATGGTACTCCCCTATGAGCGCTAAATAATTTAAAACTAAACTTCTTCTTGCTACTTTTTATGTTTTGAGTGAAGCATTAAACTGCAATATAATTGCTGATACGTAGTTTGGCTGACTACAATGCTTAGGTCAACCTGCTTCAAGAATTGGAATAACAAAAAACAACGTATCGGAGGTTATACTGCAGTTTTTTTCCATGCCTCATGCGACCTAAACACACGTCACGGCCACCATTCAGTTGCTGAAACCGAAACCAAAACAGTATGAAAGAAGAAATTCAATTATAAATCATTTAGCAGTTGTAGGCGAGTACCACATGATGGTCCATGTATGTGCATCATTACAGAGGAAAAAACATAGTCCTTTAGGTACTCCATCTAATTATCACTAGATGAGGCATGAGAGGTTCATTGCCAAAGCATGCTCCATATTATTTTGGCTGCCACTGAATGCATACTTTATTGCGCACTGCAGTAAGTGATATGGCGGGAAAAGAAGTTGTGCCCTGCAAGTTTTCCAAAATCTCTGATGTGCAAAAAAAAAAAAGCCATCCCTTACCTGGCCTCGTGTTCGGAGACAGCTGTCTCCATTTCTTCTGGCGGCTCCTGCTTTATGGACACCATTGCCCTATTCCACAGCAAGGCAAGACAAAAAAAAAGAGAGAGAAATGAGAGGATGATGCGGAGAATTTTTGGCACATGCTGGCAATGAAGAAGGTCTAAAGCACTAGCCTATTTAGTTTGGTTGGTACTGATTGGAATAGACAGTTATGCATTACGTCATCTTCATGAAACCTAAGACCAAGCCAGTCACATTATTGTATACAGTTAAAACTCGATTTAACGAAGTTGAGGGGAGCCGTGAATTATTTCGTTAAATCGAGAACTTCGTTAAATTGAATGAGGCATTTCTTGGGCACATAATTCAGTACATTCGATTACAGTAAAACCTCGTTAAAACGTACCCACTTAAACAGTACTTTCGTTTTAAAAGTAGTAAAGTCAAGTCCCCGACTGAGCACCCATTGAACATAATGCATTTTGCATCCGCATAAACCGTACCAGCTTATCGCGGTCGTATCGGTTAGCACGTACCATTTTCACTTTTCGTCGCACTCGCGCGTGACGAATTGACGCCGGTAGCACCGACCCAAAGGACGGTTCGGCTAGCGGCGCAACAATCTTCCCTAAATACCGCCGACGGGACGGCAAGCCACACAGCTAATGACAAATTGGCACCAAAGTTGGTAATCATACAACTAGCGCAATCTTTGGGGGTCCGTATGGTCATCGTCATGACCCCCCGCGCTACTTTCGAGTGGGTAGCGCCAACACCACGACCGGCGCCGCTAGCGCGTATGAAAAGAAACAACAAAAATTCTTACTCGACAAGAAAGGCCCGAGGGGACTACAAATTTATTTTCCGCCAAAGAAGTCGGTGATCTTTGCCTGCGTGCGCTTTGTGAGCAACGGCCGCACCGATTTCTCGTAGGTCTGAAGTGCGTCCAGCGCGTCTTCCGTCCCCTCGTGTGCACCGGCAAAATGTCGCAGCAGATCGAGAGCATCCATCACCTGACCTGGTGTCGGCACGGGAGCTTCGGCACCTGCAGGGTCGTCGGCAGCGTCTTCAGCCGTCACTCCCTCCACGCTTCCTACAAGCCACAACATATCGGCATCAGTCAAAACTTCCGTTGTGACTGCGTTTGCGTCGGCGTTCACGTAGTCTGAGAAACTTATGCCTGTGGGCACTTCATCCACTGAGCGAAGGTGTTCCCAGGCATCTTCATCCTCGTGCACGGCGCTCGTGCAGTCCGGACCAGCTTCGGCAGTTTCAGGGCCTAGTGTACCGAAACCGGCAGTCCTGAAGCAGTTGACAATTATCGACGGCCTCAATGCTCTCTAAGCCGCCGCCACCATCTCAACCGCCATAAAAATATCTATTTTGGTCTCGCGCTTCAGCTCCAGGTTGAGGAGAACTCTGTCGACGACTCGACGCTTGTATGCGCACTTCACGCTATTAATTATCCCTTGATCCAAGGGCTGAACCACGGACGTTGCGTTTGGGGGGAAGTAGCGGAGCTCCACGCTGGTCAGCTCGACCTCTGCAACGTAGTGGGCCGTGCAGTTATCCAGCAACAGGCACACTTTCCTTTTCTGGCGACACATGTCGCTGTCAAATTCCTTCAGCCATGTAGCGAAAATGGCACGCGACATCCACGCCTTTGAATTGGCAACGTACTTCATAGGAAGCTTTTTGGTGCCTTTAAAACAGCGCGGCCTCGCACTCTTTCCGATGACAAGCGGGTCTCGTTTGTCGGTGCCGTCCATGTTGACGCACAGCAAAAGAGTCAGCCTTTGTTTGCTGTGTTTGCCGCCGTGGCACGCCTGCCCCTTCAGGGCGAGTGTTTTTTTAGGCAGCATTTGGTAGAATAGACCACTCTCGTCGGCGTTGTAGACGTCGCTGGGGGCATATTTTCCCAGAATGTCGGGCACGTTTTCAGACTGCCAGTCGCCGACTACAGCCATGCTTACGCTGCTCGCTTCACCGCTAAGCACTTTCCCGATGATGCCGTGTCGTTCTTTGAAGCGCGACAGCCAGCCGGGACTTGCCTTGAACTCGTTGCCGCCCAGCAAGCACGCGAAAGAGCGAGCTTTTTGTTGGAGCAGGTCTCCACTCACGGGAATACTATTCTTCGCCCGCAAATCCATAAACCAGGCGAAGAGGGCCTCTTCCATTTTGCTTTGAGGAGTGGTCTTCAGCGTTTTTTTTGCGCGAGAGATTCCCCGACGAAGTGGCGCGGAGGATGTCATCTTTCCCTTTCAATATTGCGGAGAGAGTACTCGCTGGAATGCCATGTGATGCAGCCACGTCACATTTCTTCTGTCCACTTGTCACAGCACGAATTATGTCCGCTTTCTCGTCCAGGGTAAGCCTTTTTCGTTTCTTGCAGGGCTCCATCTGCTAGTCAGGAGGGTTAGCGGCGCGCTTGCTCGCACACACCACGTCCGTGTTCACGATAGCAAGGCTAGACTGATGGAGGCCTAACAAGCTGAGCTTGACAAAGACGTGCGTTCAAAGGCACGGGGAAATCCGCACAAGAGCGAACACAGAGCACAACACACAAACACACACACAAAAAAAATACGCGAACTGCAACAGCGCCATCTATGAAACGTGGCACGAAACTTTTTTACTGCTGGCGCCATCTCGTGAGCTCGACTCAAAATTAAAACTCGTTTTGCGCCGCGCAGTTTGAAAAAAGCGACGGGATGAAGATGCTCCGCGCCGTTACCGCTGACTCGCAATCAATAAATTTTGGGGTGCTGTCTACAAAATAGACCAGAAATTAACACTTTTTCACCTTTATTTCTCGAAAAAAGGTTCGTTAAATCGGGACAGATCACGGAATCGGTTTCGTTATTTCGGGTTAGTCAAAGCATTGAACCTTATGGGCGTCTGAGGGGGAATTAGGATACCTTCGTTAAATCGTGATTTTCGTTAAATCGGGTTTCGTCAAATCAAGTTTTGACTGTATCTAAGGACTGTATAAACCAATGCTATAAAGAACAAACATGAAAAAAAAATCTTAAGTCCAAAGCAGGCATATTTTTTTTGGTACAATGGCTGCCATTTTGGTTGCTCAAATTCATGGACCTGTTACACACCATAGCAGCGTTGACTGAACAAAAGTGTTCATAAAAGAAAAGGAAAAGTCACACGTGAGAAAACAATGCATTACAGTGCATTCAACACATATGAGCACTCTGAACAGATTATGTGAACCTGCCTCATGCCTCAGTGGCTTTCTGAGCAACAAAAGATTAAGCATGTAGCTTCACCACACTGAGGTCACAACAAGGTCTCCACAACACAGTAGGAATATGATGGGCCTTCCAACCCACCTCTTGCAGACAAGAACACGTTAGGCATGGCATTCTTTAGCCGAGCTACCCTTGCACCCTCAAAATCATATCATCATCAGAGACAAAGCAACAACCAGGTAAATATGGCAGGGAATGCTCCAGAGCCATGGTGGACAGATGAAATTATGGAGCTTAAGGCCAACTGGAGATTATACGAAGAGGGCTTTGCAAAGCAGTGCAATGAACACTGCAATGAAGAACCATTAGCTATGCTCTCACCCATTTTCCAAGTGCAGTGTTGTCTCGAGGTTAACTGATGCCAGCTCTGGGTCATAAACCTCGACACCGTTGGCTGCAGTAACCCAGCTGGGGTCGATGCCCAGCTCAGCCATGGCATTCTCATTGCTTTTTGCCAGCATCCCTGCAAAATGCAAGATTTTTAATTAGGTAAGACCCATTTATGTTTTCTCAAAAGAGTAGAGACAACACCAAATTATTGATTGCATGTTTTTTTCATTAGAATTGTGCGCAAGACAACGCTATGGGCTCCGTGCGCTGCAGTTTGGAGCGCGCGAGTGGCGCCACCGGTTAACAAGCGGTGGCGAAAGGCGGACGCAGCCAACGCAGTTCTCTGGTTCAGTTTGCAGTGAGCGAGGCGAGCGGTGAGGGTGTTTCGTCCGAAGGCGAAAACAAACTTGGATAGTTTATGGGTGCTCTACCTACTGCTGTGTTTACTCAATGTCATAACAGCTATAAAAAACACTGCAGTCAAAGTACCGAATATATTTAAACGCTTTTCTTCGACATCGTGCATTGCTCGCTCATGCACAGAGGGTATGCTGGAAATGAGTGCACTGTGGAATTAAATTCATGAGAGTGAACTGGGAAAGTGTTTACATTGACTGGGGTGTTTCGAACGTGGACATCGTTGGTAGGAGCGGCTTATGTCTTTATGTAGAGCGAAGGAATGCGTTCAGTCAGTCACAGGAAATGGTCTACGGTGAAGTTCTTGAAGCTAGCATCTGAAGTTTAAGTCTTCGTTTGTTATGCTCATCTGTGGTTCAGCGTGTCAATTTTGTTTCTAGTTTTTTTTTCGTGCGTGTGTGTATGCAGTGGGAGCGACGTCGTTCTTATGTCGTTTTTCACATAGTTTCACCTAAGCTTTTGTGTATTTATTTGCATCATTTTATTTCCTTCAGTGGTTTAAAATTTTGATTCTTTATTTGCTGCATTTATGAGATCTCAAATCCTGTTCTAGGCGGTAAAAAGAAAAATAGAGAGTGGTTCAAAATTCCTCTCTATATATATTTCTTGGATTTCACAACATCCCTAAACCCTTAATTTCGGTAATTAATCTTTTGATTTTAATAAGGTTTATCGTCCCAATGCAACGAAGACTATAAGGGGCGCCATAGTAGGAGATTCAGATAATTGCAACCACGGAGTTCTTTAACGTGCACTCACATCGCGCAGTTACGCGGGCCTCTAGAATTTTGCCTTCACCAAAAATGCGACCCGCCGCAACCAGGATCGAACACGAGTCATTTGGGTCAGCAGCTGAGCACCATAACCACTGAGCCACCGCACCGGCCTTTCTATAGTTAAGTATTTGCCAAAAGAGAAATACGACCAAAATAATTCATGTAATTGGTGTCTTCATGAAATTCCTGAAATAAAAGTCCTGTGGAAGATTCTTAGGAAGAAACCTATCGTCTTTTTGTATGCTTAGAGCTATGCTTCTCTGAGAGGAATACACAAAGTAAAGCAGTGTCGACACTGCAGGATATAGAGCACTATCATCTGATATATATGTGCAGTAAGTTTGCGTTTTTCGCAATTCTAGCCGACCATTCACATAGTCGATGTCACAGTGGATGTAAATTACATAGCTGAAGTCAATATTTGGGTCAGGAGCCTTGTTTCTCAAACTGTAAAGGTACTTAATTAATCTCAATAAGCTCAACTGCGCTGCGGGATATTGCAGAGCCGTCGAGAATGCAGCACAATCATGGTTGCTTGGAATGAGTGATCAGCCCAACCTGAAAGCATTGAAACGAATGCAGCAGGGGTGGCCGTCAAGGCTTTCATTGCGTTGAAATCCGCAGAGAAGCAGGCGTTGACTTGGAATGGCATCGCGGTCAGTGCGCGTCTGCTATGCGGTGCAGGGCGACCACGGCCAGTCTCGAGAGAGGTGGGGGGGGGGGGGGGGGGGGGGGGGGGGGTGGGGGGGCGCTCTCTCTTCGAGAGACCTGCCGTGGACAGCGTCCGGTTAACGCGGCGAGTGCCACAAGGCGGCGCTGGCGATGTGGTCTGCTGCTGGCGCCACCATACCATCGCACGGAGCCCATACCTGACTAACAACGTAGAATTCACCTATGCCAGCTGAATAATATAGAGCTGAAATTTTGTCTCATGCCATTTCGGCTTCGGTTTCAACACCTAGACAATAACTGTGGTGTAAGAGGCGAGTTGAAGGTCACATAACGCATACAAAATCTGCGTTGTAATCGCTGCTCATTCATGATTTGTCACTTCAGCTCTTGAGCAGGCTAGCGTAAGAGTTGGGGTGAAAAAAAAAACAAAGAAAACGGTGACCATACTGCAGTTTTTGTATGCCTGGCGTTACCTCAAATCGTCTCTTATGTCAATTATTGCACAGCTGTTTAAAACTGAAACAAAAAAAACATGAGAAAAAATTAAACTACAAATTACGCACTAGCTTGCTAGAGCAATCCATGTGGCTTAAGGTCTCGGCGTTATGGTTGTTTTCCCTCGGCACCTAATATGTCGAGTGACATCTGCTGTCAACAGCAGAGGAGATCTGGCATAAACTTGCATGGTGAAAGGGGTGGATGTCTGATCAAAGCATCGTCCGAACTTCATTTCGTGCAGTGTTGGAGTTGTTTGTAGGTTTTTGCTTTCTTGCGGTGCAG